>NC_073381.1:35033845-35243845 GCF_028641065.1 Leucoraja erinaceus
ATTAGTAGAAATGTTTCCCCACTCCCAACCTGATCAATATCTAATGTCACAAAGTGCTAGAGTAATTCAGGAGGTCAGGCAACATCTCTGGAGAACATGGAGAGGTGGCGTTTTGAGTCGGGACACGTCTTCGTAGTAGATGGGGTGGGGGGGGGGGGAAACAAAGTTTGGCAAATGATAGAGGGATGCCAGATGAGGGACATTTTTGATTAGCTGATGGTTGAACAAAGGTCAGAGATGAAAATGCAAAATGTGTGAGATGAGTTAAGGATAGAAAATGCTGAAAATGTGAAGCCCAGGGAAGGAATATAGGTAGAAGAGGAAGGGAAAAGGAAACATAGCTGCAAATCCAGGTGGGGCACAGGAGGGAAGGGGGTCCCCTGGCCCTCAGTAATACTTCTAGTTTCCCTCTCCCCTGACTATCTGAAGAAAGATCTCGACCCAAAACGTCACCTATTCCTTTTATCCAGAGATGCGGCCTCAACCAGAGTTACTTTTGCATTTTGTGTCTATCGTCGGTGTAAACCAGCATCTGACGATCCTTCATACACTTAATGTTCATACTGATGGGTTGTATGATACCACATTTGCATGTGTCCTCACTCTGGCAATGAAGTAGGTCCAAGACAAAGGTCATTATGGAAACAGGAATGGTTAACAACTGGCCGTTCCTTGATGGACTGAGTGCAAGTTTGGTGAAATGGTTATCTAGTCTACGCTTGGTCTCACTGATATAAAGGAGGACATATCATACCTGGAAGGATCCATAGATGGAGGAGAGGAGGTATGGGGACAGGTGCTGCATCTTCTGCAGGTGCAGGGTAAAGTATTGGGGACGGGGTTTTGAGTGGAAAGGAATGAGTAAACCCAGGAGTTGTGGAGGGAGGGGTCTCTGTGGAAAGGGGGTGGGGGCGAGAAGATGTGACTATTGAATTCTTCAATTTTAGGTAACTCAGCTACAAAACATCCCCTGCCTTCTCCCCTTCTCTTCCCTGTATTTATTTAAAAATGCATTTAGCCTAATGTTCTCTGCATAGTGATAAATGTGATGTGAAGAATTTATTTAGAGTAATATTGGGAAAAGCTGATATTTTAAAATCTTACATTGCAAGGTCATTGAAATTGAAAAGCAAATGCAGCCAATAAAGGATCATATTAAAGTTGAGGAAAGTCGTACTATCAAATATGATCAGAAAATAGAGGAATGGCAGGTGAGTTACTTTTCTATCCTTTCATAGAAACATAGAAATTAGGTGCAGGAGTAGGCCATTCGGCCCTTCGAGCCTGCACCGCCATTCAATATGATCATGGCTGATCATTCAACTCAGTATCCCGTACCTGCCTTCTCTCCATACCCTCTGATCCCCTTAGCCACAAGGGCCACATCTAACACCCTCTTAAATATAGCCAATGAACTGGCCTCAACTAACCCTCTGTGGCAGAGAGTTCCAGAGATTCACCACTCTCTGTGTGAAAAAAGTTCTTCTCATCTCGGTTTTAAAGGATTTCCCCCTTATCCTTAAGCTGTGACCCCTTGTCCTGGACTTCCCCAACATCGGGGACAATCTTCCTGCATCTAGCCTGTCCAACCCCTTAAGAATTTTGTAAGTTTCTATAAGATCCCCTCTCAATCTCCTAAATTCTAGAGAGTATAAACCAAGTCTATCCAGTCTTTCTTCATAAGACAGTCCTGACACCCCAGGAATCAGTCTGGTGAACCTTCTCTGCACTCCCTCTATGGCAATAATGTCCTTCCTCCGATTTGGAGACCAAAAATGTACGCAATACTCCAGGTGTGGTCTCACCAAGACCCTGTACAACTGCAGTAGAACCTCCCTGCTCCTATACTCAAATCCTTTTGCTATGAAAGCTAACATACCATTTGCTTTCTTTACTGCCTGCTCCACCTGCATGCCTACCTTCAATGACTGGTGTACCATGACACCCAGGTCTCGCTGCATCTCCCCCTTTCCCAATCGGCCACCATTTAGATAATAGTCTGCTTTCCCGTTTTTGCCACCACAATGGATAACCTCACATTTATCCACATTATACTGCATCTGCCAAACATTTGCCCACTCACCCAGCCTATCCAAGTCGCCTTGCAGTCTCCTAGCATCCTCCTCACAGCTAACACTGCCCCCCAGCTTAGTGTCATCCGCAAACTTGGAGATATTGCCTTCAATTCCCTCATCCAGATCATTAATATATATTGTAAATAGTTGGGGTCCCAGCACTGAGCCTTGCGGTACCCAATATTTATGTCTTTGTGAAGACGGAACCAAAGTAGTTATTCAATTGGTCCGCCATATCCTTGTTCCCCATGATTAACTCGCCTGTTTCTGACTGCAAGGGAACTACATTTGTTTTAACTAATCTCTTTCTCTTCACATATCTATAAAAACTTTTGCAGTCAGTTTTTATGTTCCCTGCCAGTTTTCTTTCATAATCCATTTTTCCTTTCCTAATTAAGCCCTTCGTCCTCCTCTGCTGGTCTCTGAATTTCTCCCAGTTCTCCGGTATGCTGCTTTTTCTGGCTAATTTGTACGCATCATCCTTCGCTTTGATACTATCCCTGATTTCCCTTGTTATCCACGGATGCACTACCTTCATGCACTGATTTATTCTTTTGCCAAACTGGGATGAACAATTTTTGTAGTTCATCCATGCAGTCTTTAAATGTCTTCCATTGCATATCCACCATCAACCCTTTTAGAATTAATTGCCAGTCAATCTTGGCCAATTCACGTCTCATACCCTCAAAGTTACCTTTCTTTAAGTTCAAAACCATTGTTTCTGAATTAACAATGTCACTCTCCATCCTAATGAAGAACTCAACCATATTATGGTCACTCTTGCCCAAGAGGCCACGCACAACAAGACTACTAACTAACCCTTCCTCATTACTCAATACCCAGTCTAAAATAGCCTGCTCTCTCGTTGGTTCCTCTACATGTTGATTTAGATAACTATCCCGCATACATTCCAAGAAATCCTCTTCCTCAGCACCCCTGCCAATTTGATTCACCCAATCTATATGTAGATTGAAGTCACCCATTATAACTGCTTTGCCTTTGTCGCACGCATTTCTAATTTCCTGTTTGATACCATCTCCAACTTCACTACTACTGTTAGGTGGCCTGTACACAACACCCACCAGCGTTTTCTGCCCCTTAGTGTTTCGCAGCTCTACCCATACCGATTCCACATCCTCCAAACTAATGTCCTTCCTTTCCATTGCGTTAATCTCCTCTCTAATCAGCAACGCTACCCCACCACCTTTTCCTTTCTCTCTATCCCTCCTGAATATTGAATATCCCTGGATGTTCAGCTCCCTGCCTTGGTCACCCTGGAGCCATGTGTTAACAAATGCAAATGTTATCTTTTAAGTGAAGTGGTATCTTTTAATAATGTTTAAAGTTGATCCACATTTCTAAGTAACTGGCAAAACATGATAAATTGTTACAAACTCTTACGCAGTGCTTGGATTAGTTTTAATGGGGACATTTAATCCTTGAAGACACACGTTTGATAGCCTTTGACAAACGGTCTCATTTTAATATACTAATGGAGATGTTTTCAACATAGTTAGCTAACTGAAGATCTTCTGTACTATAGTTTCCTATGAATTTTATCTTGTAAGCTTCTGCAAGGTGATTTGTGAAAATTTATGAATTTATAATTGACATTTAAGTATCTGAAAAATGAAAGTAAACCTCTTTTTTTTTTTTTTTTCTTGTCATAGATCAAGGTGAATGAGACGGAAGAAAATTTTGAGGCAACCCAGAATCAATTACTGAAAATTACAGAGGAAGTTCAAATATTGCGACCACAGTGTACAACATTAAAAGAAGATGTGCAAGGAAATAATAAAACGTGCAAAGAATCCGAGGTTAATAGATTTAATGATGTGAACTGCAGATTTTTAGAAGTGTACATATACTAGAACTTTGTACTCAATTATCTGAATATTGGTTGTTGCTGAAAAAATGGCACTACTGCAGCAGCATTTTGCAAAAAGTACAATAAAACAGAATCCAATATAAGAGTTCTGAATTTTCACAGATAAAAGAAACCGCACGAATCAGTGCTGCAAATGACAAGTTGCTGGTCCATTTAAATGGATTAGTGCTGTTGCAATTTACAGACAGCAATGGAGAATCCAACCATGTGGAGGATCGCACTTACAGGGAATACAGTGCTAGAAAACATAGTATCACCGGCTAGAGAGTGCTCCTGAGCTACCATATATCTCATTGGAGATCCTTCGACTATGTTTAGTCGGCCTTACTGAAGTTTATCTTGCACTGAACATTATTCCATTCATCCTGTATCTGTACACTGGACGTACACTGGCTCGATTGTAATCATGTATTGTATTTCCACTGACTGGATAGCATGCAGCAGAGTTTTTCACTATACCTCAGTACACGTGCCAATAAACTAAACAACTCAGTAAAGAAAATCAAGCTTATGATACTGATATGCAATGATATTTTCCCAAACCAATTTTATTTGCATGTTTTCTGCACAGGCAACATTCCATCGCTACAGGACACAGCTGAAACAACTTGAGAAGGACCATGATCAGTTACAAAGGCGTATTAATGAACTGCGAAATAGGTCAGAACACTACTTTTATAGTCTTAGTGGAATAAGCAAATTCGGTATTCTGACATTGCATGCTCAGGTCATACGTCTATTAGCTATAAAGCAGTCTTGGCAACGGTGGTGGTGCATTGTGTGCAGGCTTGCGTTTCGTCCGTAGTCGGGGTCGGCTCCCCGTCGCTGTGGATGCTGTTGAGTTGCTGTTGGGCCGTCCCCATCCCCGACCCTCTCCAGTGTCCCGTCCCTGTCCGGGGGTGTCCCTGGGCTGTCGGGGCAGCCCCGGACCTGCAGCCGCTGGCTCCAGCTCGACTCTGCCTGTCGTGCCAGATTGGCCCCAGCAGCAACTCAACAGCAGGGAGAGGCAGAGTTGAGCTGCGGTTGGTGCTTCTCCGTGCTGGGCCTGGGGTCCGGCATCCTGTCGGTCCGGATGTCTCCGGCCCCCCCCCCCCCCCCCCCCCCCCCCCCCCCCCGGGCGAGGATGGCACACTTGAGTGGCGGGGGGAAACCCGGGGACTGCCAGTGACGGTTTGGCTGCGTGACGGTTTGGCAGCGCTTGCGGGTCACCCCCGCCTGCTCGCCCGAATGTCTACCGAGGCAAAATATATCAAATGAAAAGCTGAAATCAAAAATTGAGAATGTTAAAAATATTTGAAGTGGGACAGTTTTTATTTTCTCGTATACAGATTGTGCCTGGCTTGCTTTTTCCAGCGTTTCCTAGTGTTTCTACACTTCCATGACATTGCTTGCCTGTATCTGTCTCTTTATTTGGAATCTTTATCCATGCCTTTGACCCCTGAACTTCACTAAACCCCTACCCTAAAAGGTGTTCATAAGCAAAATACTCCAAATCTTGAAAATCTTGTGAAAAATTATTAGGTTGCAATTCACCACTTGTCCAGTATCATTTATGGAGAGGGAATTGAAGTGAATTTTATGGGTTAATGCTTTTGCATTACAGCAAAGTTGTGACCCTCTCACAATCTCATTATTTTGTACAATTGTATCACATTTAGTCTGCCAAAGCCCCTGTAAAATGGTTTAGGTCAGTTGTGTTTTATTAGGAGATGTGAAGCTAAAAATCGTATATGTAAAGGGCCTGTCCCACTCACTGTACGAGGTAATTCAAGAGTTCTCCCGAGTTTCCCCTAATTCGTACTCGGAGAATTACAGTAATAACCGTTTGTAGGTCCTCGGGGCTCTCGTGAACATTTTTCACACTGTTGAAAATTCTTCAAGAGCTTACCACGTTTCCCGAGTACCTGCCGTTAGCATTACGAGCTGTTAAGAGATGTCCCGAGCTCCGACGTACCCGCTACGTACATTCTACATACTTAACACGAGTTTGCTTTTTTTTTAAACTCGGGAGAGCTCTTGCATAAACTCATATAGTGGGACAGGCCTTTTAGTCTTACGTACTTAGCATGAAACAGCTGTTGTAACAATTCTTTGTCTCGTACTAATCATGAGCTATACATTCAAAATAGTGTCAACCAGAGTTCTGAGGCTGATCTTAGAAAACGACAAGAAAGAATTAACAACCTGCAAGACCAATTGAAAACACTGGAAGCACGAGAGACCAGTACCATACAGCAGTTGGAACAGTTTCAGCATGCAATCAACAAATCCAAAGATGAACATTATAAACTTGGGTTGGTAATTTTATTGATGTCACAAATGTACATGGCAACGTGTTATGGGGCTCTTTTACCATCGTTATTCATGATAAAATGGTCAACTGCTTGTTACATGACATTTGTATTATAAGCCTCCCAGTTTCTTTTGTGACCTTTTAACAATTTAAATGAAAACTCAATCTAAACATTGTCATATGATCCAGTCAGAAAGGGTACAAATTATGTGACTTTATGGTAGAATTTGCTATACCATGTTGAAGTGCAAGCTTTCCACAATATTTGCTGTCTTGCATTGATTTAGTCTGGTATAATCCACTTGCCATTGTGAACACTATTATTAAGTGATTATAACATTTTCTATCTAAGGTACAATCCATGAGGTTTAAATTAAGAGTTTAACAAAATAAAATGTTGTTGACTACTGACATGTTGGAACAAAATGTATTGTTTAGAGTTAGATTTTTATCAGAACTTTATTTTTGTGTAACATGAGGTTCCAAAGTAAAATGATGTTAATGCTGAAAATAATAACTAAGAATAGAAAATGTTGGAAATACTTGGCAGGCCATATGTAAAATAATACAGCAAGAGAATTATATTAAGAGAAAAAATTGGTCCATATATTCAGCCCATATTAGACAATAGACATATTCATGGTTCATATTTCCACCCACAACTTAGTCATAGAGGTATATGGCACCAAAACGGGCCCTTTGGTCCACTGTGTCCATGCTGATCAAGTTGGCATACTGATCCAATCTGCTTTCCCTGCATTTGGCCCATAGCCCTCTGATCCCTTCCAATCGATATATCTGGCCAAATGTATTTTTAAGGCCATAATTGTGTCCCCTTTGTTAGCTTCCAGGATTACGGAGTATTAGCTACAGGGTTGGACAGACTTGGATTGATTTTTCTGGAATAAAAAAGGTTGCAGGGAGACGACCTGTTAGAGTGATATGAAATTATGAGAGGCATATATAGTCCAGACAGCTGAACCTTTTTCCCAGGATGGAAACAATCAAATACTAGAGAACATAGGTTTAAGGAGATGTGCAGGACGTTTTTTGGGTGGTGAGTGCCTAGAACGTGCTGTTTGGGATGGTGGTTGAGTCAAATACCACAGTGGCATTAAGAGACTTTTGGTTAGTTACATGGAAGTGCAGGGAATGGAGGAATATGGATTATGTGCAGGTAGAATAGAGGTGGTCCTCGTGTCTTGTTTGGCATAGGCATTGTGGGTCAGAGGGCATATCCTTGTGTATTGTTTGATGTCCTATGTTCCCCTGGCACTTGCACCAGGTACTGACTACCCTCAATGAAATGTCTTGAGGTCCCTCTTAAATCTCTCCCCTCTAGCCTTAAGCTTTCAGATTCTGGTTTTAGACCTCTACTCTGGTCACCCCTTTCAAAAAACAACTCGGGCAGATTTGTGACACATGACTTCCCACACACAAAGCCTTGCTGACTATCTCTAAACAATCCGCGCCTACCAAATGCTAGTAGATTCTGTCCCTAAGAATTCCTGCCAACAATTTATTTCCACTGACATCAGATTCACCGGCCTCCAGTTCCTTGCCTTACTCTTGCTGCCCCAGTTGAATAACAGTACAACACTGGCCACCTTCCTGTCTTCCAGAGCTTCATTAATGGCTAAAGTCGATGCAGATTTCTCTGCAAGGGCCTCCTGAACTTTTCCCAGTTCTGAGGCTACACTTGGTTCGGCTCTGGGGAATTGCCAACCTCAGTGCACATAAACCTTCAATACCTTCTCCTTGGCAATTCATCTATAATCTAAGACATTGCAAGTGCAAGTGCAAGTGGCCCCATATCAATCAAATGGAAAACTCTACTGCCAAGAAAGTAGCAAAGAGACCTATCTTTGAATCAATTTCATTTTAAACGTATTTTAAAATATCCCATTTTTAATACCCTGTGTACATGTGAATTTTTGATGTCAAATACATTCACAAGCAATTATTTTAAACAGTATGGAGCAGGAGCTTGCCAAGTGACAAAGCCACCCTGGTAATACAAATGGCCCCTGCAGCCAAAGACCCAACGCTTGATGCCAATGAGCTTGATGTCAACCTTCCAGTGTAAAGCCAACATCTAAAATCATGTTGGAACTGGGAGGCTAGTCTGAGCGCAGTGGTTTGGCAGAAGATAAATTTATCTTATAATAGGTTCACCTTGACACTACTGATTTTATATAGAAGTATTTGAACTTATGCATGTTATAATTGTAATTGTATATTCATAGACGAGAAGAACAGGATGCAAAAAATTCTGTTGAATCCAGAAAGAAGCAGCTGAACAACCTGAGAGCCAGCAGAACAAACCAGTTGAAAAGATTTGGAGAGAGTATTCCAGCATTACTGGAAGCAATAGAAGAAGCACATCGACAGGGTCGTTTCAAGAAGAAACCAATCGGCCCGTTAGGTAAATTCCAAACCTTGTGCCTTGCTCTAATTTAATTCAGATGCATTCGTGTGGGACATGTATTTTGTGACGAATCGAGATATGTGCCTCTGCAAGTAAGAACTTCATTATTCCATTTCACAACATGACAATAAACCACTCTTGACTCTTGCACTTTAGAAACAGTGGGAAATTAGGAAATGAGCCAATTAACTGTCTGTTATTTTTAAACCATGTATTAAGTATTCAAGAGTAAATAGAAGGCAGTGAGTTGGGACTTAAATATGTTAAGGAATGGTATTGTAAAACATGCTAAAAAATAATTAAGTCATGCCAAGTGCTGGTGCCAAGTGCTTAGCTAATAATTCATATTTGCAAATACTGGAAGAATTTGTAAGAAAATGATTGATCTTCAGCATCTTATGAACAGGGCTAACCTCCAGGATAGGGCAAGTGCAACACACTTGGATTTAATGCATCTAAAAACAGCAGTTTTGTTGTCAGCGATATATTCATGATGAATTTAAGGAAGAAACACATTTGGTCTGAACCCTCCTCGATCATTAAAAAATGGTGAAAACAAGGAACACAGTTAGTAATTTGTTTCTTTACCACACAGCTTGGCCGTAGTACATTGCTTCTGCTTTATCATTTTGAACAAATATAAACATTTGCCAGTAAATTTGCAATACAAATTTTCAATGCAAAGTTTGAATTTTCAGTTATAAGCAATAACTTAATCTATATATAACTAATCACGGTTAGTAAGTGTACATACAACAGCAATCCCTGTTATAGTTATGACATAAAAAAAAATTTTAAGGCATTGATTGATACACTTATATATTGCTGCACGCACTAACTGGTGATGTTCAAGTATCTATTTAAGTCAACTTAAGACCTTGTGTAAACCATTTGCTGTTGGAAATGTTGCCAGTAAATCTGACCCTCCTTTTACCCACTTTTCATAGAAACATAGAAAATAGGTGCAGGAGTAGGCCATTCGGCCCTTCGAGCCTGCACCGCCATTCAATATGATCATGGATGATCATCCAACTCAGTATCCTGTACCTGCCTTCTCTCCATACCCCCTGATACATTTAGCCACAAGGGCCACATCTAACTCCCTCTTAAATATAGCCAATGAACTGGCCTCAACTACCTTCTGTGGCAGACAATTCCAGAGATTCACCACTCTCTGTGTGAAAAATGTTTTTCTCATCCATGCATGTTACTCTCTGGTCCTCGGATACACTTTTAAAAGACCCCTGATTATATTTTTATTTCCCTCAATGACCTAGGATATTGTGTCGCTTTTCCATTTCTTCCATTCGTTGGTCTTTATCTCTCTACATCATTGTCTTTCTCTTGTTTCCCTCTTCCCTAACCAGTCCGAAGAAAGGTCTTGACCCGAAACATCACTCATTCCTTCTCTCCGGAGATGGTGACTGTCCTGCTGAGTTACTCCAGCTTTTTGTGTCTATTGTGTCTCTACTGCCTCTTTCAAGAGCAAATTCGATGCAGACCAATATTTACTTGAAGTCTTGTAGTCTAATGTCGTGCATCGTAAATCGTGGAGCCATTAAGGAGTTCTAACCATCCAAGTGCACTCCCACAGGATCTTCAGTTAAAATACCCAATGCTTTTTGTCTATTAGGCAGTGTAGTAATGGTAATGAAAATAGTTGCAGTAGGCATGAGTGTATTTAGGATTTCTCATTGTTTTGAGATTAACAAATGATTTAAATGTTGAATGGTAATTGCTATATGAATACATGTTCTTTTCTTTGCAGGTGCTTGTCTCAGACTAAAAAATCCTGAATATGCTTTGGCAGTTGAAAGTTGTTTAAAATCGCTACCGCTTTCATTTTGCTGTGATAATTACAGAGATGAGCAGGTACTGCAGACTTTGATGTCTCGGTACTTCAACTCAGGAAAACGACCCCAAATTAATGTATGTGAATTTTCAAATCAGGTGTACAACGTAAAAGACAGGTATGTTTTCAAGTTTGCTAATTTTTGATTGTCACACAGCATGTTGTAACCCAATACACTTTGTACTAAGTGACCACCTTTGGGTACTTTGTGCCATATATGTATATATTTTTTAAACTTAAGGACTATTTGGGATTCTGTAATAATACTGTACTGTACAATAACAGTTGTACATTATATAATATATTGTACAATTTTACTGTACAGCAGTGTTTGCTGCTTGATCTTTGTGTCTCCGATAAATTCAGCTTGCTAATTGAAACAAGACTAGTTATTACGGAATTATTCATTCTACTCAAGGGAGTACAACATCAATTAAGTTGTTGTTTCCACAGAAAGCGTGTTATTTTGGGGATAACTGTTGAAATGACTACAAAGAGTCAGGGTTTGATTTTGTGAATTTAAAGAAAAATAATAATTGAATTGCCTCTAATTTAGGTGTAGTTTGCTCCTGTATTGTTGGGTAAAAATTGACAGTTTTCTTATTTTTTATTTATAAATCTTCATTAGACTATAATTGAATTTTGAACATATAATATTTTTGTCATTGCAGAGCTGCATATCATCGTGACTTCCAGACAGTGCTTGATGTCTTGGAAATAGACAATCCAGTGGTGGCTAACTGTTTGGTTGACATGAGAGGTATTGAAAAAGTTCTGTTGATCAGTGTAAGTCTGCCTTTTTGTCTCTGTTCCAAAATTACAATTGTAAATGTGGTTTCAAAGTTTAGATTTTTTTTTTAAATACCAGACTACGCAATGTAGAAGATTTAAAAAAAAACTGCTGTTTTTATATTTTCCATACTTTTAGGCCCAGTGGACAAAAATATATAAGGCATGGCACAAGTTTAATCTAAGGTTGAAAGTTGTGGATCAAATGGAATATGTGGAATATCATTTATGTACTCATTCAAAACTTTTTGGGGGGGGGGGGGGGGGGGGGAGGGAGGAGAGGGAGAGGTGGAGGGGAAAGGGAGGGGGATGGGGGGAAGAGAGGGGAAAGGGATGGGGCAGAGGGGGGAGGAGAGAGGAGAGGGGTAGAGAGGAGGGTGGGAGGTGTGGGGAAGAGGGGAGGAAAGGGAGGTGGTGGATGGGGAGGGGGGGTGAAGGAGGTGGAGGGGCGGTAGTGGGGGTGGAGGGGTGGCAGTGGGAGGGGGGGAGAGTGGGGGGGCTAGAGAGGGGGGGGGGGTGGAGGGGGGGGGAGGAGGAGGAGTGGAGCCGGGGTGAGTGAGGGTGCTGCGCCGGGTGAGAGAGAGAGAGCCCTATACAGGGCCCGACTCCGGTAAAAACGTTCTCGGCAGCTCTCGGGGAAAGCAGAGCTGATGCTAGCGAGCGTTGACCACTGAAGCGCTCGGAAAGTCTAGGAAGCGCCTTCGAAGCCGTTGGGATCTGCAGAACAGAGCCAATGCTTGTTTCTTTTTTGTCTTTTGAAGAACGGGGGGGGGGGGGGGGGGGGGGGGGGGGGGGGGGGGGAGGAGAGGGTGGTGACGTCACTCCTGGAAATCAGTGCCCAGCAGGTAGTGCATTGAAAATTTTGAGCAGCTTGCCATGAGGAGGAAAGGCATTCTGACGTCATCCAGCACGCTTCAGCACGTTATATTTTAAAAAGATGCTAGATTGGTGAACAATTTTAGGAAAAAAACTTGGGAAATAATGAATCAAATTTTCAGATGAGGGGATTTTTGAAATCATAAGGTAAATATCTACCGGAATATGTAAAAATGTCACCGTTACCACGTAGGGTTTTTTGAGGAGATGTGAATCAAATTAAAAAGTTCAGGAAAGCAAACCTACAAGTAAACATCCAAGATCAGAGTTTTATAATAATACTAGACCAACGCTCGTTTGTGGGGGGGCATGCGGCCTCACACGCACTAACCAGCCCCCACACACACACTAACTACCCCCCCCCCCCCCCCCCCCCCCCCCCCGCTCACACGCTAACTACCCCCCCCCCCCCCCTTTGATATTATATTAATATTATTAATTTGCTCCTTTTGCCCCATAACCGCCCTATCCGCTGACACATAGCTCCCAACTCGCAGGCGCGTCTAGAGAGGGGGGGGGGGGGGTAGAGAGTGAGGGCAGAGAGAGAATGGGGAGAGACAGGGAGAGGGCGGCAGAGACAGAAGGGCAAGAGACGGAGGGGAGGGGGGGAGGGTGGGGGAGAAGGGGAGAGAGATGAGACGAGAGAGAGAGAGGAGGGGGGGTGGGGGGGGGAGAGGGGAAGCCCCTATTCAAGGCAATAAGGGATGGGCAATAAATACTGACTCTCCATGCCTACACTCTATAATGGTAAAAGAAAGCAGCACGCCACCAGTTTTTTTTCTTCCTTCCGGAAGCACAGCTTGCTTGATTTGAGTCAAGATGTGAAATGTATTTCCTTAGTTGCCATACAGTCGGAAAACAAAATAGCCAGTTCTCTTTTAATCACTCAGCATATCTTTCAATTCACTATGAACAATCATTTGATTAACAAATTAAATTCCCCGTCTATTTTTGTAAAAGCAACTTCTCGTGTTCGCCTGTCGTCCGCCCACAATGTTTTATGGGATGTAAGGTGAGAGTAGAATCAAACTTGTATTAAATATTTTAATTTCAGGTGATCAAGTAACAAACTGCTCTTTCCTTCCCCCCTCTTTTCACGGTGCCCCACCTGGATGCATACCTCTTTCTCCCATTATCCTGCTCCCTTTATCCTCCTCTTCCCCCAAATCCCCTTCTACCTATATCCACCTGCTTGCTTCGCATTTCAGACCACTTCTCTCCCCATCTCACAACCTTTTTCTTTTTTTTTTTTTTTCATCTCGAGCCTTTGTCCACCCATCTACCAAACCAACTCCCCTCAACAATATCCACCTATTACTAGCCTGGCTTTGTTCTATCCCCAACAAGAATTAGAATGAAGAAGAGTTCCGACCAGATACAATTGCTATCTGTGCCCTCTCGAGATGCTGCCTGATCTGCTGAGTTACTCCAGCATTTTTTTTTTTTCTGTTTGCATTCCTCAATTTCTAAAGTCATCACTGATATTCATTGCTTCTGTATTGATATGACCAGTAGTCATTGATCTGCTGGTGCATATTGGTCCATTTCCCAGCAACGGTCTGTGAGGCAGCATATACCTATTTTGTGTAATTTTCTTTCTGAAAATTTCTGAAGAACTGTTTGTTTCCTAATCTTTCAATCTTTGCAGCAAATCTTGAGCAAGACTATCAAAAGTGCCTGTTCCTTCCACATCCCAAAGATGTGTGGATTTGTAGGTTAAGTGGCCTCTAAATTGCCTCTTGTGTGTAGGGAGTGGATCAGAAAGTGGTTAACGTAGAACTAGTGTGAGCGGGTGATTGATGGTTTGCTTGGATTCAGAGAGTGAAAGGGCCTGTTTCTATACTGTATCTCCAAACTAAACAAATGTGCAAGAGGCTCACAAATTGCTTCTTGTACCTCTCCTGGGAAATTTACATCCTCCAGACACTGGTTATCACCTCAGTAAATGAGTAAATAAATTAGAATAGAAATATTAAATAACATTTGAACTTTAAAAATAAAACAAATGCACTTGTAAATCAATATTGTGACAAACATACCCTAATTCTTAAGTTAATTTTCTATACACAATTCCAGGTACAATGTATGATATTTACATTATGTAGATAGTATGCACAAATTCCATTATCTATACGCATCTTGTGTACATATTTTCCTGCTAAGCTAATGCTTGCAAATCATAGATGTCCAGATGAATTTATTGCAAATTTATAGATGACATTCGAAACTTAAATCTTTGCAATTTATTTTCCCATTTCTAGAACAACAGCAAAGCTCGTGAAGTTATGCAGCAGCAAAGAGCACCCGTAAACTGCAGAGAAGCTTTCACTGCTGCAGGTGACCAGGTTTTTGCCAATCGCTATTACTCTTCTGAAATGGACAGGGCAAGATACTTGGGTAGTGATGTGGAAGCGGAGATCAGGTTTGTAAATATGTAATATTGTGGTATTCCATCCTGTGTGTGTGGTTGGGGGGGGGGGGGTAAGTGCTGATATTTAAAAGCAGCAGATGTGACAATTGTTTTTTAAATCTTAAGCTAACAGATCATTTCACATTTGGTCGAGTGAGAAGTGTATCTGAGCATCTTGCAGTGTGGTTAGTGCTGTAGTTGATGAACCACAAATGTCATATCAACACACCGGTATTTTGAGTGAGGTTTTCCTGTTGTAACTGCTGTTTTTCATGAAATGTCTGTGCTTATATTATAACATCCTTGATTACCTTTTTAGTCTTGTATGAAACTTGGGTTTCCTGGCTCTTAATTCCTATTCGTTAATTGTACCGCATTTTTTGTCAAACATAATGCGTTGTTGAATTGAGGTTGTTGGTTATTCCATTTCATCACTTCTTTAGTTGTCAGCTTTCCTCATGCCCATCTTTAGTCCTTGCCCTGCTCCAATTCTTCTACTACTTGCCAACATTAGGTTCAATTAGCATTAGCCAGTTAGCCTATCAGAATGCCTTAGTGATGTGGAAGGAAACTGAAGAACCTGAGGGAAATGTTTGTGATCACAGGGGTAGGGGTAACGTTTAAACTCCATACTGACACCACAGAAGATCAGGATGGAACCTGGGTGCTTGGAACCTGCAACTGCTATATTTCTATGCCACTCAATAGATATAAGTATATAGATTGGTATAGATGAACAGCCATGATCGTGTTGAATGACAGAATAGAGCTGAGGGACTGAGTACTGCTTCAAATTTAGCTAAGTTTGGATATACAGCATGGAAATGAGCCATTCGCCGACCGTTCACTGGTATATTATCCCACTTTTTCATCCACTGCCTACACATGAGGGGCAATTTTTACAGAGGCCAATTAACCTACAGACCCACATGTCTTTGGGATGTGGGAGGAAACAGGAACACCTGGTGGAAACCCACACTGTGGTGAATGTGCAAACTCCAAACATACAACACCTGAGGTCAGGATCGAATATGGGTCTCTGGAGCTGTGAGTCAGGAAATCTACCAGCTGCTCCACTGTACCGCCCAATTGTTGGTGTAATGTAATATATAATTCTAATCTGTAGATTTGCCTCTAAAGATAATATAGACTCTGATTAACGGGAGGTTAACTGCGGTTTATTGTAGTTAAATGAAGTGGTGTATGGCAAAATGCTTTAACAATACTGTTTTTAAAATAAAAACTGCCATTGAGATTCTTTGTGTTGCAGTCAGCTGGAATTGGAAGTGAACAATAAAATGGCTCAAGTATCACATTTTCAGCAACAATTGCATTCAGTGGAGGAAGAAATCAAAATAAACGAGACTCATATGAAAACAAAACAAATGCAAATCAGAAAAATCCAGGTTTGTAACAAGTTAGATGTGACCTTAATTTTTCCATAAAAAGCAGAAATTTCATACATTTTTCTTTTTTAGGGGAGTGTGACAAAAATAAAGCTAGAAATCACGGATTTAGAGAATGTGGACGAACCTCAATCTGTGGATATTTCCACACTAGTAAGTGTCTGGTCTATATACAAATTATGTCAAACCTGTATGTGGCAATAACAAATATTCTGAAAAAAAACAATGAATTTTATTTTCATCTGTTAAATGTTGAGATTGACCAATAAGGTTAGATGGGAATTAAAACTGACTTCCTTCATCTTAACTTTTAATTCTCATCACAAACCAAAATTTAGGAAGAAGAAATGCAAGACATATGCCAAAGAATAGAGTCACACAAGGAGAAGTTAGAGCAAGCCAGAAAGAAAATGGATGTACACCGAAAAATACTGGATGAGGCTGAACAGAAATATAAAGAGATGAAGGAAAAGATAAATGTTATAGCTGAAGATGCAGATCCAATAAAGGTGTTTATTGATGGTGGAAGGTTTTCCAGCTTTTTTTAATTTGTTGCAATTTTGCAGTTATAATAATATTCTGCGTTATCTCTTACCAGGATGAATTAAATAAGATCGACGCAGAGGTTGGAAAATGTAAACATCATAAAAGGCATTATGAAGAGAAGAAAAGAGAACACATGGATGGGATAGATAAGTTAAAAGAAAATTTGAAAAATAAAGAAACTATTTTAGAGGTAACATTTGTTGTTATCAGCTGCTGAAGCACTGTCATGCGCCTGCAAATAAGGAAGTTGTAACCTTGAAATGCTAACTTCAAAGGTTTTAGCTGGTATCTGGTTATCACTTAATCATTCTCAATGTTTGAGGCATAGTCAATATTATGTACAGTGCTCTCCATAATGTTTGGCACAAAGACCCATCACTTATTTATTTGCCTCTGTACTCCACAATTTGAGATTTGTAATAGAAAAGATCACGTGGTTAAAGTGCACATTGCCAGATTTTAATAAAGGCCATTTTTATACATTTTGGTTTCACCATGTAGAAATGACAGCAGTGTTTATACATAATCCCCCATTTCAGGGCACCATAATGTTTGGGCCACAGCATTGTCACGTAAATGAAAGTAGTCATGTTTAGTATTTTGTTGCATATCCTTTGCATGCAATGACTGCTTGAAGTCTGCGATTCATGGACATCACCATTTGCTGGGTGCCTTCTCTGGTGATGCTCTGCCAGGCCTGTATTGCAGCCATCTTTAGCTTATACTTGTTATGGGGGCTAGTACCCTTCAGATTTATCTTCACCATATAAAAGGCATGCTCAATTGGGTTCAGATCGGGTGATTGACTTGGCCGTCAGAATTGACCATTCTTTAGCTTTGGAAAAACTCCATTGTTGGTTTAGTAGAATGTTTGAGATCATTGTCTTGCTGTAGAATGAACCGCAGGCCAATGAGTTTTGAGGCACTTGTTTGATTAAAACTGTTAGAAACATAAGCCAAATCTTAGGCTTACCAAAATCAACTGTTTGGAACATCATTAAGAAGCAAGAGAGCACTGGTGAGCTTACTAATCACAAAGGGACTGGCAGGCCAAAGAAGACATCCACAGCTGATGACAGAAGAATTCTCTCTATTGAAGGACAATCCCCAGGCACCTGTCCGACAGATCAGAAGCACTTTTCAGGAGTCTGGTGTGGATTTGTCAATGACCACTGTCCGCTAAAGACTTCATGAATAGATATATAGAGGCTTCACTGCAAGATGCAAACCACTGGTTAGCCGCAAAAATTGGATGGTCAGGTTTACAGTTTGCCAAGAAGTACTTAAAAGTGCAACCGCCATTCTGGAAAAAGGTCTTGTGGACAGATGAGACAAAGATTAACATATCAGAGTGATGGCAAGAGCAAAGTATGGAGGAGAGAAGGAACTATCCAAGATCCAAAGCATACCACCTCATCTGTGAAACACGGTGGTGGGGGTGTTATGACCTGGGCATGTATGGCTGCTGAAGGTACTGGCTCACTTATCTTCATTGATGATACAACTGCTGATGGTAGTAGCATAATGAATTCTGAAGTGTATAGACACATCCTATCTGCTCAAGTTCAAACAAATGCCTCAAAACTCATTGGCCTGCGGTTCATTCTACAGCAAGACAATGATCCCAAACATACTGCTAAAGCAACAAAGGAGTTTTTCAAAGCTAAAGAATGGTTAATTCTTGAGTGGCCAAGTCAATCATCCGATCTGAACCCAATTGAGCATGCTTTTTATATGCTGAAGAGAAATATGAAGGGTTCTAGCTCCCATAACAAGCATAAGCTAAAGATGGCTGCAATACAGGCCTGGCAGAGCATCACCAGAGAAGCCACCCAGCAACTGGTGATGTCCATGAATCGCAGACTTCAAGCAGTCATTGCATGCAAAGGGTATGCAACAAAATACTAAACATGACTACTTTCATTTACATGACATTGCTGTGTCCCAAACATTATGATGCCCTGAAATGGGGGACTATGTATAAACGCTGCTGTAATTTCTACATGGTGAAATCACAATGTATAAAAATGCCCTTTATTAAAATCTGACAATGTGCACTTTAACCACGTGTGATTTTTTTTCTATTACAAATCTCAAATTGTGGAGTACAGAGGCAAATAAATAAATGATGGTTCTTTGTTCTAAACACTATGGAGGGCACTGTAATCCCCCCTGCATCTGGTTGCAAATGGGAAGAGTGAATGTGTATTAACAGAAATTAGAATTACTTCTGTCTGAATTTCATTGGTAGTTTGATGTGTCCTGTAGTTTCATCACATTCCTCAGCTGCTTTATGTAGCAATGTTACAAAATTTTGAGATTTAAAAAATCAAGTCTTTAATTTATCCCATCAGATAAAGCAAAAAATAAGTTTAATTTGACACCTAATTCACTTTCATATCTTCAGTATTAAAAAAGTTATGGCCATTTTCATACTCGGAAATTGGCATCTTGTTCCCTATTACTTTTTCATTGACAACACAAAAGCTGTGATCTAGAACATTTAAAGGCCAATAACATTCTTAAAATTTAAGAGAACTGAAAGAAATTTTCAGTTATTATAGATTGAAGCATTCTGAAACAAATATGAAACAATCTTACTTAGATGACTTGAAATTAAAGCATATAATTAGTTAGTTACCTAAATGTAGCTAATTACAAAATTCAATTACTAGATCTAAACATCTATCCATTTCTTAAGAATAGATTAACATTTTTAGCCTAAGTGTCCAAATAACATTCACACAATAATTCAGAATATAACATAATTTTTAAATCTCATTGTCATGGGTTTATAGGCCAAATGGAAGGAATTTAATGTTTAATACCTGTAAATTAATGGCCATTTAAATCAGCTTGCGAGTGGGTTTTACTGGGACGGGACCATTTAGAACGTTGCAGTGAATTTATACCCCCACATCTGCAGCAAATACACTGCCGGTTCTTCGGGGGGGGGGGGGGGGGGGGGGGGGGGGGGGAATATCACCGTTTCGCAACGGTAAAATGTGAATTAAATACATCTTAAGCAACACTTTTATCCATAAAAATAAACTACTTTCTTTTACCTGGTCCTGCATAAAATCCATCCCAGTTGTCTGCATTGACGGCTTCAGAAGCTGCTTTTAAAATAATTCCAGCGATTAATTTGTCGGGTGAATTTTTTTTTAAGACACACATAACGGCCGTAGGAACGATTCTTTAGCAAAATCTTGCACTCCAACAAATATAATTCAGGACCAGGTCAGGGAAAAACCCCGTTTTAAGATCGTGTAATACTCAAACGCGCCAAAATCGCCACACGGCCAGTGGCAGAATTACAGCGCCGCTGAAGGTAAGTTTTGTAACATACCTACTTTATGCATCTGGTTATTGCAGGAGAATACTGCTAAAGCCAAGCAAATTTTTGCGGAACGGATAGAAGTCACCAGGACTCCCAAAAGTATTGACATGGAGATCAATCGTCTGAGAGAGAGGATCAACAGAGAACAAGAACGTCATGGGAATAAGGAAGAAATAACAAGGTATTTGTAAAGTCCCATCCCAAATATAGGCTTGCATAGAAGGGAAGAGCATGTGTTTTTTATTTGATCCAAGGATGACCCATGCATTTAATAGCCAGGAACCTTTTATCATTTGTTGCTAACCTAAAATGTTAACGCTAATTTCTAATTATACTCCTCAATTGAATATTCTCAACATTCTTTCTCTTAGAATTATGCTCCAGTTTATTTTTAATCATGGAGTTTTTTTGAATGACTATCAAAGAAAATTTGATGGGCATGCCCCATTAAATTTCCCTTTAAAAACATCCTTGAGTCTGCTAGTTAGCTTCGTAAATAAATTGGTAAAGATTTGGAATTGGAAGAAAATGGGATAATTGAGCATTTTGACAAAATATGTTTTCAGGAGGAGGTTTAATAGATCGTGTAATACTAATACCAACAGAGTTCATTACTCATGAAGACAATATTTCTGCAAACAAAATTAAATGAAATATTGTAAAATATTGAATCTTATACTGTAACATTATAATTATGGGACAGGAACAAATGTGTGTATTTATTAATTGAAATGTCACCATTCTCTCATACAAGTGTATGATTTTAATACTAAAATGGACCATTGAATTGGTTATTGTGGATAAAATATTGTCCAAGTGAATGCTTCTTTGGCCTCTGCATATTGTTAGGCTTTGTTTAACTTTTCATTTGCTTTTTGTACAGGCAATACTATGATGTTTTGGAAACATACAAGAATGTCAAAAGCCAGATCAAGAACTTGAAGAGATTTATGCAGCTGCTTGATAAAATAATGGAGGAAAGGCACAAAGCATATAAAATATTTAGGAGGTGATTGATTTATTTAATTTGGTACAATTGGCTTTTCTCCGGGTGCCCCAGTTTCCTCTCACATTCCAAAGACATACGGGTTTGTCGGTTAATTGGCTTCGATAATTTGAATAATTGTCCATAATATGTAGGATAGTGTTGACGTGCAGGGAGATTGCCGGTCGGTGCGGACTTGGTGGGCTAAAGGGCCCGTATTTATGTTGTATCTCTAAAGTCTAAATTATTTTGAGCATCAATTAATTCATGTATATTTCTGTGATGGAGTTATAAATGTCTAGATATGTGGAACCAAGAGAGTTCAGGTTGTTGTTACGTATGCCGAGGTACAGTGAAAAACATTTGTTGCATGCTAACCCGTTCAGCGGAAAGACAATACAGGATTACAATCAAGCTATTTACTGAGTATAGATACATGATAAGGGAATAACGTACAGCACAAGGTATAGCCAGTAAAGTCCGAACAAAGATAATCTGAGAGTCACCTATGAGGTAGATAATAGTTCAGGTCTACCCTCTAGTTGTGGTAGGATGATTCAAAGGTTTCAATAGCCTAATAGCAACTGGGAGGAAACTGTCTCTGAATCTGGAGGTGTGCGTTTTCTTGGTTTGACTAATGATATCTCTCATCAATTCTCAGGCTACACATCCTATCGAAAAGAAAGGCAGGTGGGCAGAGAGGTGGGGGTAGCTCTGCTGGTAAATAATTAAATTTGGTCCTTAGCACGGGGTGACATAGGGTCAGAAGATGTAGAATTCTTGTGGGGAGAGCTAAGAAACTGCAAGGGTAAAACAACCTTGATGGAAGTTATTACAGGCCACAGTAGCCAATATGTAGTATAAACATTACCTCAGGAAATATAGTCTGCATGCAAGAAAGGCAATGTTATGGTGGTCATTGGATAATTCAATATGCAGGTAGACTGGGGAAAATCGGGTTGGTACTGGATCCCAAGAGAAGGAATTGGTCGAGTGCCTATGAGATGGCTTCATAAAGCAGCTTGCAGTCAAGCCGACTAGGGAAAGGACAATTCTGAATTTGATGTTGTGTGAAGAACTGAATTTGATAAGGGAGCACAAGGTAAAGGAACCCCAAGGAGGTGGTGACCATAATATGATAAAATTCAGCTTGCAGTTTGAGACTGAGATGAAATCAGATGTATCTGTATTGCTGTTGAGTGAAGGTAACCACAGAGGATTGAGGGAGGAGCTGGTTAAAGTTGATTGGAAAGGGACCCTAGCAGGAATGACAGTAGAGCAGCAATGGCAGGAGTTTCTGGGAATAATTCGAAAGACCCGGGATCTTTTCATCCGAAAGAGGAAGAGAAATTCTGAGGGGAGAATGAGGTGACTAGCTGACAAAGGAAATCAAAGACAGCATAAAATTAAAAGAGAAGGCATATACTATTACAAAGATGTGTGGGAAGCTAGAGGATTGAGAAGCTTTTAAAACCAATATAAGGTAACTGAAAAGGCAATATAGGCAGAAAAGATGAAATATGAAGGTAAGCTCACCGATATATAAAAGAGGATATATAAAGACTTAGAGAGAGGCAAGAGTGGACATTGGACTGCTGGAAAATGACACTGGAGAAGTAATAATGGGGTATAAAGAAATAACAGATGAATGTTTTTTCCGTCAATCTTCACAGTGGAAGACCTGAGCAATGTGCAAGGAAATGCAAGAGTCGGGGCAGAAGTGAGTGCAGTCGCTATTACTAAGGGGAAGATGCTTGAGAAGCTGAAAGGTCTGAAGGTGGATAAGTCACCTGGATCAGATGGATTACATCCAGGATTCTGAAAAGGGTAGAAATTGTGGAGGCATTAGTGGTGATCTTTCAAGAATCACTGGAGTCGGGGTGGTCCCAGAGGGCTGGAAAATTACAAAAGTTACTCTGCTGTTCAAGAAGGAAGCGAAGCAAAAGGGGAAACTATAGGCAGGTTAGCCTGACGTTGGTGGTTGGTAAGATTGTAGAGCTCATTATAAAGGATAAGGTTTATAAGTACTAAGAAGCTCATGATAAAATAGGTCAGCATGGTTTTGTGAAGGAGAGATTTTGCCTGACAAATTTGTTGAAATTCAATAAATAGCAGAATAGGCAAAGGAGAGTGGGTGGATGTTGTTTACCTGGATTTTCAGCAAGCCATTGATAAGGTGCCACACGTGAGTCTGCTAAATAAGATGAGAACCCAGGATATTAGAGGGAAGATATAAGGTTGGCTGAATTGTAGAAGGCAAAGTCGGAATAAAAGGGGCCATTTCTGGTTGACCCAGTCACGAGTGGTGTTCCACAGGAGTCTGTGTTTGGGCCGATACTCCACGTTGAATATCAATGATTTGGATGAGAGAATTAAAGGCTTTGTGGCCAGGTTTGCGGATGGTATGAGGATGGATGGAGGGGCAGGTAGCATTGAGGACACAGGGAGTCTGCAGAAGATTGGGGGAGTGGGCAAAGAAGTGGCAGATGGAATGCCGCGTGGCAAAGTGTGTAGTGATAATACAGTTTGGTAGTAGGAATACAAGCATGGACTTTTTTGTAAATGGAGAGGAGATTCAGAAATTGGAGATGCAAATGGACTTGAATGCAGGAGAGTTGAATCGGTAGTAAAGCCCCTGTCCCACTTTCACAACCTAATTGGCGACCTCTGCCGAGTTTGCCCTTGACTTATACTCATAGCATGGTTGCCACAAGGTCGTAGGAGGTCTTCGTAACTCTTCCTCCTGCTCGTGAGTGGTCTCCGCGTACTCGTGGCCTCAAGGTCACGGCGTTTTTCCCAGCCTGATAAAAAATGTCCACGAGTTTAAAAAAAAGGTCAGCATAGAAAAAATTGATACTTTTTACTCGTAGGTATGTCGCAGTAGTTCGTGAAGGTAATTGTAGGTAGCCGTAGGTCGGTAACTGGCACGAGAGAAAAAAATGCGAACATGACATCATTTTATCATGTGATCATTTCTACTCGTAGCTAGTCGTAGTTGGTCTTAGGTGTGGAAGACTGAGGTCGAGGGAGGATTCATAGGAGGTCGTAGACATAGTCGCAGGAGGTCGTAGACATAGTGGTAGGAGGTCTTTTACTTCTGCGAGCCAACACGACCATTACATTTTTTTCAACTCGTCTAGGTCTTCAAAACTCGTGGATTAGGTCGTCCAAGTGGGACAGGCCCTTAAGGAAGGCAACAACAATGGTAGCATTTATTTGGAAAAGATTAGAATATAAAAATAGGGATGCAAGGCTTTGTAAGGCACACTTAACCAACTGGAATGCGGTCAGTCCGCATTTGAAGTGTTGTGAACAGTGTTGGGCCCCATATCTGAGGAAGGATATAGATATAGAAACAGAAAATAGGTGCAGTATCCCATCCCTGCCTTCTCTCCATACCCCCTGATCCCTTTAGCCACAAGGGCCACATCTAACGCCCTCTTATATATAGCCAATTAACTGGCCTCAACTATCTTCTGTGGCAGAGAATTCCACAGATTCACCACTCTCTGTGTAAAAAATGATTTTCTCAACTCGGTCCTAAAAGACTTCCCTCTTATCCTTAAACTGTGACCCCTAGTTCTGGACTTCCCCAACATCGGGAATAATCTTCCTGCATCTAGCCTGTCCAACCCCTTAAGAATTCTGTAAGTTTCTATAAGATCCCCCCTCAATCTTCTGAATTCCAGCGTGTACAAGCCGAGTCTATCCAGTCTTTCTTCATATGAAAGTCCTGCCATCTCAGGAATCAGTCTGGTGAACCTTCTCTGTACTCCCTCTATGGCAAGAATGTCTTTCCTCAGATTAGGAGACCAAAACTGTAAGCAATACTCCAGGTGTGGTCTCACCAAGACCCTGTACAACTGCAGTAGAACCTCCCTGCTCTATACTCAAATCCTTTTGCTATGAATGCTAACATACCATTTGCTTTCTTCACTGCCTGCTGCACCTGCATTCCTACTTTCAATGACTGGTGTACCATGACACCCAGGTCTCGTTGCATCTCCCCTTTTCCTAATCGGCCACCATTCAGACAATAGTCTACTTTCCTGTTTTTGCCACCAAAGTGGGTAACCTCACGTTTATCCCCATTATACTGCATCTGCCATGCATTTGCCCACTCACCCAACATATACAAGTCACCTTGCAGCCTCCTAGCATCCTCCTCACAGCTAACACTGCCCCCCAGCTTCGTGTCATCCGCAAACTTGTAGATGTTGCATTCAATTCCCTCATCCAGATCAATAATATATATTGTAAATAGCTGGGGTCCCAACACTGAGCCTTGCGGTACCCCACTAGTCACTGCCTGCCATTCTGAAAAGGACCCGTTTACTCCCACTCTTTGCTTCCTGTCTGCCAGCCAGTTCTCTATCCACATCAATACTGAACCCCCAATACCATGTACTTTAAGTTTGTATACTAATCTCTTATGTGGGACCTTGTCGAAAGCTTTCTGAAAGTCCAGATATAACACTGCTGAAAGCCTTCTGAATGTCCAGATATAACTGCTGGCATTGGAGAGTGTCCAGAGGAGGTTTATGAGAATGCTCCCAGGGTTGATTGGGTTAACGTATGGTGAGCTCCTTGCTGCATTCACAGTCTAAAAAAATATATCCCCCCCCCCCCTCCCCCCCAACCCCCCCCCCCCCCCCCCCCCCCCCCCCCCCCCCCCCACCCCCCCCCCCCCCCCCCCCCCCCCCCCCCCCCCCCCCCCCAACTGTATCCTATGGACTGTTCAATCAATGCTAATGCACCCCCTTATACCATGAGCTCTAATCTTAGTGCTCATTTTACGTGTCACCTTGTCAATAGTTTCCATAATTCCAAGTGCACTGCATCTCCAGGTTCCCCTTTATTAATTCTGCTTGTTACATCCTCAGTGTATTCCAGCAAATTTTGTAATCATGATTTACGCCTTATAAAACCGTATTAATTTGGTTTAATTGCTTTAAGCTTCTCTCAATAACTAGCTGGCCTTGCCCAAACAGATATTAAGCTGCTGTCACTTGGATCACGATTGATCTGTATCTACCTGAATTTACCAATCTTCACTCTTTATCTCTGATTATTACATGCAAACGGTCTATCAATCTCACATGTGAAATCTTCAAAGGACGTTACTCAATGTAATCACATTAACCTTATAATAGTTCTACATCTCTTCCCAAGGACATTGCCAAGCAAGTTCTCAGGAACTGAATGGCTTGTATGCTGATGGCTTGTTATTCTACCCATTCCACATCCTACATACAAATTTGATTTGGAAGTCCTCAGCGATCAGATAATGTGCCGCTTATAAGAATAAGTGAAAGTTGTAGATGTGTTGATATTATATATTGATATTATTATATATTGATATCTTTTTTAATACTTAATTAGATACATTTCTCTTCGCTGCAAGTATTATTTTGATTCCATGCTATCTCAACGAGGCTACCATGGGAAAATGAGCTTTGATCATAAAAATGCAACTCTTTCTATTGCGGTGAGTTACTTGCACTTTTTTTGAATTTTATATATGTACAAATAAGTTAGCTCCACAATTTCAGAACAAATGCAAAATGTTGAAATAGGAGATAGACACAAAAGAGCTGAAGTACGAGGATTGGTAAATTTAGGTAGATACAGATCAATTGTGGGCGGGACAGGCAGTATCTCTGGAGAGAAGGAATGGGTGACATTATGGGTCTTGGCCCTTCTTCATATGGAAAGCTTATATTTAAACTTGGTCTTGCAATTAGTTGGTTAAGTGTGATGACAGCTTCTGGATGTAATCAAGGAATTAGAAGATGTTAAGCAGGATGATTCTGCAGCTAAATTGTGAGCGTATAATTACAAAGAAGAATGGAGTAGCATTGAATCTCTATACTAAGAAAGTACATTAAACACTGAAGATATCTGACGTATTTTTCTATCATAATGTTTCTCAAATAAAATTTAAAGCAGAACCATATACAAACAGGTAGATTTTAAAGGGTATCTTAATAGAAGTTGACAGTTGGAGAAGCAGACAGATTTCAGGAGGAGATTCCAGAGCACGCATCTGGAAGCTTAAGGCATATCTCCCAATGTTGGGCCAAATAATGTTAAGAATTCCAAGCAGTTCAAAACAGGAGGAACCTCTATCTCTGAGAAGGGGAAGAGTGTTGTAAGGCTGCAGTATGTTACACTTGGGGGAAAAACAAGGTTATGAAAGGAGGTGAAGCAGAAATTAGATGTTGAAATCGAGGTATGCATAACTGGAACCCATTGAAAACAATGGGTGCAAGCACTGACAACCGTGGGTTTACTGAAGATACAGTGTGAGATAAAGATGAAGTATGGATATATATCTGGAAACACATCTCTGGTTTGAATGTGACGTCAAGTTTTCAAACAATCGACTGTTGCAGTGAAAGTAGATGAATTAATTACTAGTGAGAACTGAAGATCATGGCTTTGCCCCGCAGCGACCAGCCAATCCATCTGCTTGATCTCCCAAATGATGGTCCATAGGTATGGGCTTTACATAAGGAGGGCATTAGTAGCCTGAGGAGGACCTGTAAAGAATATTCCTCCTTATGTAGTAATAGATGCTGAATAAGCATTGTGATGGTGGTTGAGAACTAGGGGTATGAAAGTTTGGCAAATGCTGACAGATAAGAGTCAGGACCAGAAACAGAAATGCTGTCCAAACACCTCTTCAAGGGAGCCCAGCAGCTCTTCCATGTGACACAGAGGTTGACATGTACTTCCTCTAACTTCATCTATTGCATTGGGTGCTTCCAATATGGCCTCCTATACATCCACAAGACCAAGCGTAGACTAGGCAACCATTTCACTGAACACATGCGCTCGGGTCCACCTAAGGCTGCTGGATCTCCTGGCTGCTAAGCATTTTAACTCCCCTTCACATTTCAATGATTCAATGGTACTTTATAGTCATATGTACAGTGAAATTTATTTTTTGCATAAAAATCTTTCTGTGCATAAGCACAGTCATACTTAAGTACCAAAGTGTAAGAATAATGGATTACACGGAGGCTGTGCACAAGTTGACATGTTTCAGGTGCCTTCTTGTATCCTTCAAATTCACACACACTTAATCAAGTATATTCAACGTGCAGTGAGTTCCCTGCTAATATCCCAGCAATAAGACTAAATGAGTTATATAAACTACCATACTGTGACTTCATTTGAATGCCATCAGTCTGAAAAAGGGTCTCGACCCGAAACGTCACCCATTCCTTCTCTCCAGAGATGCTGCCTGACCTGCTGAGTTAATCCAGCATTAAATCTTTGATTTAAACCAGCATCTGCAATTTTTTTTCATATACCATACTGTGTGACTGGCTGTGCAGAATTGGTTGGTGCTTTATTGCCACATTCTAATAATGATGACTCGTCAAGTACTTAACACTCTGGAGTAGAAGCATGCTGGAGATCTTAAGAGATTGTTTTGCCTGCTTCCCAAGGTGATTTGTCCCCTGTATTGCCTTTAAGTTTGGAAGAGTGACCACTGCAGATATAAAATGTGTTTTTGATTGTAACACTAATGTTTGAAGAAGATGAATTGAATACATTTGAGGGACGCCAAAGCAAGTTATACTATTTGAATTGATGCATTTTGACTTGTGTTGAAGCTTTTTGCTTTACTATTGATTCTCTCAGGGTGATTAGTAAACAAAGCTTTACATTTTCTTCAATGCTAAGATGCGTCAAATGTGTGTTCCAAGTAATTGCACTTTATATATTTCTTTTTCTTATCACTGAATTTCAGTAAAGTAATGCCCTTTAAAAAGAAGATTTTGCTCTTTTGCTTTGAGAGCATGTAAGGAGTGTATATAAATATCAATTATGTGAAAACTAATTGTCTGTGCTTGCTATGCCTGTTGATGTGGAAGTTTATACCAGAGGGAAATTCCAAACACCTTTTACACCCATAAAAATGCCTCCGCAAAATTTATAGGTTCTACCTTCGTCCAACCACTAAAGTGATGCAAGAAATTAATGTTGATCATAATTTACAGAAAAGATTCATCGCATTTAAAAATATCTGCGAAAATCAAACAAGCTCTCAGGAAGTTTGAAGTAAACTTAGAAAATAAAAATCACATGGGCAGAAAGCTGAACTGAGATAGATGCTTATTAATGGATCCCTCTTACACAATAATAAAATGACAATAAATGTGCAATGTATTGAACGTCCAAATGTAAATGTAAAGCCATTCTGTAAAATTATTTTGAACCTTATGTAAAGAAAATACTAAAAGCCAATTGGGAATAATCAAAATTACAGAGCATGAATCTGCTATTTTGAAGCAAAATATTGGTCTAACTTCAGACTAACTTTCAGTTGCAGCATGATCTCCAAAATTCTTCATATTTATATTTACATTGTTAAATGAGATGACCTATGAAAAGCCAATTCATTGCGATTTGAGTTCAGGAGCAAGACGTTCCTACTACAATTGTGCAGGGCCCTGGAGTATTGTATTCCCAATTGGCTTTTAGAATTTTGGTTAGGAAGTACATCATTGCTATTGTGGGAGTGCAGCGTAGGTTCACCAGGTTAATTCCTGGGATGGCAGGACTGACGTATGATGAAAGAATGGGTCGACTGGGTTTGTATTTGCTGGAATTTAGAAGGATGAGCGGGATCTTATAGAAACATATACAATTCTTAGAGGATTGGACAGGGTAGATGCAGGAAAAATGTTCCCGATATTGGGGTAGTCCAGAACCGGGGGATCACATTTTAAGAATAAGGGTAGGCTATTTAGGACTTAGATGAGGAAAAACATTTTCACTCAGAGTTGTGAATCTGCAATTCTCTGCCACAGAAAGCAGTGGAGGCCAATTCACTGGATGTTTTCAAGAGAGAGTTAGATTTAGCTCTTAGTGCTTAGGGAATCAAGGGATAGGGGGAAAAAGCTGGAATGGGGTGCTGATTTTTGTATGATCAGCCATGATCATATTGAAAGGTGGTGCTGGCTCGAAGGGTCGAATGTCCTACTCCTATGTTTTCTCCTATGCGAGTTTAAATAGCTTTGCACAAGTATTTAATTTTACTCAGTATTTTTTCTTTGTTTCTAGCTAATTTACTTTTTAATAATGATTTTGTAATAATGAAACAGGCAAAGCTGGAAATATAAGGTCAGGCTGCGGCTGATGAAAGGTATCAATTTGAAACATGTTTCTGTCTCCTTGGATAACACCTGACCTGAGAATTTCCAGCATTTTGTTTTTAATTTGAATTTCCAACATTTTTATATTATATTTTGAAATAGTGTTATTTAAAATAATGTTTAGTTTTTATTTTGACTATCTTCATATTAATGGATATCTCTTTATTAAAGGTTCAACCTGGTGAGGGAGACAAAGCGGCACTCAGTGACATGCGCTCTCTTTCGGGAGGTGAACGCTCATTTTCAACTGTATGCTTCATCCTTTCCCTTTGGGATACCATGGAGTCGCCCTTCCGTTGTCTGGATGAGTTTGATGTTTATATGGTATGAATATGTCAATAGACAATAGGTGCAGGAGTAGGCCATTCGGTCCTTCGAGCCAGCACCGCCATTCACTGTGTTCATGGCTGATCATCCACAATCACTACCCCGTTCCTGCCTTCTCACCATATCCCCTGACTTCTTTAAGAGCTCTATCTAATTCTCTTGAAAACATCCAGAGAATTGGCCTCCACTGCCTTCTGAGGCAGCGAATTCCACGGATTCACAACTCTCTGGGTGAAAAAGTTTTTCCTCATCTCCGTTCTAAATGGCCTACCCTTTATTCTTAAATGGCCCCTGGTTCTGGATTCCCCCAACATGTTTGATGCCTCTAGCGTGTCCAATCCCTTAATAATCTTCTATGTTTCAAAAAGATCCCCTATCCTTGTCTGTTCCTTGCTTGCAATTATTTCAGGCAATTATTGGAGCCCCCGATTAAATTGTATATTTTCATATTCAACCGTTAATTCTTTGTTTCAATGCTTTGGACTTTTGTTGTCTGCCTGACCAGGTGAGTGTTTCCAACATTTTCTGTTTTTATGTTGGGTTTTCAGCATCTGCAGTTTTTGCGTTTCAAGTCCATTCTGGTAGACTAAGTTTAGACCTCAAGAGACATAATCTAAGTTTTCAGTTGATAAATTTATTAATCCAGTCAATGGTTTTTCTCAGCTTTAATACTGGCTTATTTTCAGTAGTTATTGGAAAATATATTCAAATAGAAAGTGAAACAAGAGATTAGTTTATTATTGTCATAAGGACAGAGGTACAGCGGAAAGTTTTTGTTTTGTGTGCGATTCAATCACCCAAAAGAATGTACATGATTATAATCAAGCCGTCCACAGTGTACAGATACTGGATAAAGAAATAACTTTTAGTGCAATGTAAAGTCTGATTAAAGATAGTCCGAGGGTCTCCAAAGAGGCAAATGGTAGGTCAGGACTGCTCTCTAGTTGGTAATAGGATGGTTCAGTTTCCTGATAACAGCTAGGAAGAAGCTGTCCCTGAATCCAGAGGTATGCTTTTTTACCCTTCTGTGCCTCTTGCATGAGGGGAGAAGAGGGAGAGACCAGGGTGAGACTCGTCCTTGATTATGCTGGTGGCCTTGCCGAGGCACCATGAAGTGCAGATGGAGTCAATGGAAGGGAGGTTGGTTTGTGCGATGGTCTGGGCTATGTCTGCAACTTGAGGCACTTTCTTGTGGTCTTGGAGCTTTTCCCAAACCATGCTGTGATGCATTCAGATTAAAATGCATTCTACAGTGCATCTATAGAAGTTGATGAGAGTTGGGGAAATGCCGAACCTAAGGAAGTAGTTGGTGTGCTTTCTTGACCATTGCTTTGATATGGCAGGTCCAGGACAAGTTGCTGGTGATATTTACTCCAAAGAACTTGAAGCTTTCAAACATCACTACTTGTGATCGACTTCTACCTGAAGTCGATCATAATCTCCTTTAGGGTTGACGGAAAGGTTGGAGTTTTTGCACTAGTTTACAAGGTTCTCCTTCCTGTACTCGGTCTCATTGTTATTTGATATGTGGCCCACAACGGCGATGTCGTCTGCGAACTTGTAAATTGAGTTTGATTGGTAATTGGCTGCACAATTATGGGTGTATAAGGAGTAAAAAAGGGGCTGAGAATGCATTCTTGTGGGGCATCAGTGTTGAGGATTATCATTGAGGATGATTTGTCACATATCCTCACTGTTGTGGTCTTTTGGTCAGGAAGTCGAGGATCCAGTTGCAGAGGTGAGTGCTGACGCCAAGTTTCACGAATTGATGTTTGATGAGTTTGGATGGGTAATGATATTGAATGTTTTGAATGGTTTTATTGTCACATGTGCGAAGTGTAAAACACAGTGAAATTATTTTCTTACCATCAGTCCAGTAGTGTATTGCCATTCCTAAGCACATCCCCAATTAGCTAATTCTACAGGAAAAGTCTACTGATCCCGCGTGCAAAAGTTTTGGTGCCATTTTCAAAGTCCAGTTCACACTCAAATTGGTACAAGCTCCAGGCTGCTGCGGGCCTGCAGCCGCCGCCTTCTTTAATGTGTGGATCAGTCTGTGAACCAATGTTCTCTCCACGCCCATCCACCTTTGTACCTCGGGGATGCCTTCCGCAGCTGACCTTGAGGGCGCGGTCGGCCAGACCCCGTTCCCTTTTCTACCTGTCTTGCTCGTTGCCCATCCTGCGATTGCTTTGGATTCATCCAGAAAACAGTTAAATTAATTACATACTTGTGCTAAATGAGCAACTTTTATTAGGACATAATTTCAAAAATATTGTCATCATATCTTCTAGCTGTTGATTTAATGGAATACCAAAATTTATCAAATAACTTTTTAATTTCCCTGTCATGCATTGCACTGATAGTCTGGATAAAATATAAACAATCTTTTTTTTTCTTCCCAAACTGCACCTCTTTCCCCTTAAATAGTTTTAGTACTTGATTTGATGGAAGATGAGGCAGTCTTGGGGCACAATATAGTGGCGATTATAATCTCTGCATGTTGTTTCATAGTCTAAAATAGCTGATCATGTTGTTTGTCAAGGTGAATGAAATACAAATTGCTGCACAACACCACAATTTGACGCAATCCCTCTGGACCTGAAGTCTTGCAAGGAATCTTGGACATACGGGCCATTTGGGTTATGGTTTTGGCCTTCTGTATCAATCTATCTGCATACTGTTGTGAAAATAGTGCATATGGCAGTTTTGGGATCAATCAGTAAAGTATTGAGTCTGATACAAAGCCTGCTTCCTTAACATTTGCCTTGTCTTACATTCTTATTAAATTGTGCATTATTTTCATAACTTGAATAAATTTAATTGAAGGTTAAGATTGATAAAGATGCCAAGAGGAAACCCCTGAGGTTGTTTGTTTGGTTTGAACTTAACCATGCGTTTTATTTTACCTTATGTGCAAGTACATTGGGGGTACTATAAATTGCATTGACTCTTGGTAAAAATCAGCATGTGTAAACATTATTTGTTACTTGGCCTCCATACACAAGTTTAGAAGCTTTGTAAACTTTTGACATACCATTTGACAAATGTACCCCAATCTTTTAAGATTAGGTACTTCAAGTACATTATTTCATGCAGGCTGAATACTAATTTCGCAATGGTATGTTTGGCCAAGAAAGCAAAATAAAAGAAGAATCAATATTTTAAATATCCTACTAAATTAATTTTTTAAATGCTGTGTTATAATAAGCTTAAATCTTAGTAATTTGTTTGATTTTTGTATGCAAAGGCTCCACTAACCCAGACTTATTTTTGTATGAAATTAGTAACTGTAAAGTTTTTTCTTCAATTGTAGGATATGGTCAATCGTAGGATTTCAATGGACATGATGCTGAAGGTAGCAGATTCCCAACGTTATCGTCAGTTCATCTTTCTTACCCCACAGAGCATGAGGCATGTATTCCATTATTTTGTGTATACATCTGTGACTTTCTATATCACAAACACGCTTATTTCAATCAGTGAAGTATTTTCTTGTAGATTTAGGATCTTTTTCGAAGCTTAGCATTTCTCTGTGACAATGTAAAATATTATTTTGCACAGAAAAAATTGGTGTGTAATAAGATAGTTGACGGGTATTTCAAATTGAAAGGAAAATGGAATGTCAAAGGAGGGTGGATGGATAATGTGCCGCTTTTATTTCAGTCAGATTTCCTTTTACTACACTAACTGTATGTCCTGCAAATAGGGAAGCTTTCCATCTCAAAAAATATTTTTTCTCAAACCCCAAATCGGGGTCGATGTATTTGTGTTGTGCAGTTTTAAATTATATGTTATGCTGCATATCTATAATTTAAAGTTTTCACAGAAAACATTTCTGACTGGAATTCTTATTTTCATGCTTTGTTTCAGTTCTTTGCCTTCCAGTAGGCTAATTAGAATTCTTCGCATGCATGACCCTGAACGAGGACAGACCACATTACCTTTTCGTCCACTGGATCAAGCTGAAGACTCTGATGAATAAACAGCTGTTAACAAGATATATCAGAAGCACTGAGTTACATGTGTATGAAGTGTTTAAGTGAAATGGGTGTTTGCGTGTGTGTGCGCGTATGTGGGTGCTTTTAAATTGACTGATATATGTTGGGGGTGGATAAACATTACCAGAATGATTTTTGTATTAAATTATGTCCCTATCGTTCTTTTACTTGACAGCCCAATTTTACTTAAATTATACCAGTGTATGTTTATAATTCCATTTAGTTCAGAATATATTGATCACCTGTGTATTCTTTCATACAACCTTTATCGGTATTATAGGTACTTCACCAAAGATTCTTACCAGCTTTTTTTATTTACATTGCCTAGGGAGGGGAACAGTTTGGTGAGTTTTATTATCTTTCACTGAACAGATAAACTAATACAATAGGTCAGTTGTGTAAAAATATATTTCTCAGTTTCAATCCTTTCATATCAAATGTACAATTAAAAATATTTGCCATTTTTATAGTTCTGACTTCTATGTATGAAATAATTTTGATTGCAAAATTGTTTTAAATTAAAATGGTGAAATGGAAAGGGGTAGCAATTAAAATTATGTGCATTTTAAGAGGCGGTGCAAACAAAATGCCAACATTTTAGTAGGTGCAAAGACAGCGACTTTGGGATGGTACACACATGTGTCTGGCAGGATTAGTCAAGAAGGTTATTAAAGAGACATATTGATTAATGAACTAAAATACTGGGTTAGACCCGTGTGCATTATTAGCCACCACAGTTTGAGAATATGTTGGATTTTGATGTTAGGAGGAATTTGCAACATTCCTCCTCACAAATATCTGGGGACGAGTGTCTAAATTGGGAGAACTTTCCCACAGACCAAACAAGTGGCAGGCTGATGGAATATTACTAATTGAGTAATACTTTTCAGATAATGGTCTTGGGTTCTCTACCATAGTTACTGAGTATGCTAGGCAGGACAGGCCCACCAGGCAGTGGTAGAACAACTGATGGGAATATTCTTTGGTCTTCTGCATTGACTGCAGATCCTGCAGCATCTGGTCAATATGGACAAAGAAACACCCGATTACCACCTGATGTCAACCCTCAGCTGATGAAACCATGCCCCTGTATCTTGAATGTTTGGAAAACACAGAAGTAGAACCGCAATGTGGTCTGGGTGGGGGCTTCAATATTCATCACAAGTGTGACTTGGTAGGACAATCACTGACTGAGCCTGTAGAGCCCTGGAGGAAGTGCCTGTCCAACAGGTTCTAGAGTCGAGAGTGTTTTATTGTCATATGCTCCGAAGCGAAACAACGAAATTCTGTCTGAGGCAAACCAGCAGGATCAGTAAAATAATCTATATCTCATCATCATCATCATCATCATCACCGCATTGCTCTCCTTAAATGCATCCTGACCTGCTGAGTCTTTCTGGCATTTTCTGTTGTTTGGGATTGTACCACTTGCATTTCTTATTTGCAAGAATCTTTGAAGTTGGATCCTTCAAATAGACAAAAAAAACGATCATACAATGACAGTGCCCTCCATAATGTTTGGGACAAAGATCCATCATTTATTTATTTGCCTCTGTACTCCACAATTTGAGATTTGTAATAGAAATAATCACATGTGGTTAAAGTGCACATTGTCAGATTTTAATAAAGGCCATTTTTATACATTTTGGTGTCACCATGTAGAAATTACAGCAGTGTTTATATTGTGGCACTGTATAATTTGAAGATTGTTTGGTAACAAGCTGAAGGGTTAAGGAATCTTCTGTAGCCCTGGACATTAATGCAGACGTGTGCGGGGGTAGATAGTCGGCACGGACTTGGTGGGCCAAAGAGCTTGTTTCTGCGCTGTATCTCTAAACTAAACTACATGTATATAAATGCTGGATTTTTTAAGTTATGAGGAGAGACTCGGTTTGTTTTGTGAGGCGTAGATAGATTAGACAATCAGAACCTTTTACCCAGGATGGAAAATCAAATACCAGAGGGCACAGCTTTAAGGTGAGAGGGGCATGCTTTTCCATACAGATGATTGTGAATGCCTGGTACATGTTGCTGCGGGTGGTGGATGAGGCAAATATGATAATGGCACTCAAGAGACTTTTGGGGAGACACATACAGATAATGGACGGATATAGATCATGTGCAAGCAGGATAGGCATTGGTCTCAGCATCCTGTTCAGCACAGACATTGTGGAGCGAAAGGCCTGTTCTTGAGCTGTAATTTTGTATGCTTTGCGTATTGATATGCATTTGAGTATAGGAAGCGGAGGGAAAATCTGAAAGTATACAAGATATGGAAAGGCCTAGACTTGGTAGATATAAGAAATTACTCCCTGTGGCAGAGATGTCTAAGACCAGCAGGCATATTTTTAAGGCATTTGAAAGATTTTCACACACATTGTGCTTGCCATCTGAAATGCACTGTTTGAAGTATTGGAGATAGCGAGGAAGGTATTTTCACAATATTTAATAAGCATGTGTTTGACCACTTGAATCGACAAGGCCTAGTAGGCAACAGACGATGTCCAGGTAAATGGGATGTATAGGATGGGTACTTGATGGTCAGCTTGGATATAGTGAAACAAAGAGCTGGCCTCTATGTTGGTGACTCTAACCATGAATCTGACATTAAGAGACAAAGATGTATACTTGTCTCAATAAAATGGGGGCAATGCTGCCTTCTCAACATGGGGTGGTCAAAAAGTGATAGCTGAGGTGTACTGATGAAGACGCGGCAGTTCATCTCAAGCTATATCTTCTCATCTACATATCCTCAGAATTTAATAACACATATCACATGTATTATTCCTTGGGTATTCTATTTTGCGTGTGAGCATAGAAATCGTTTTTTTTTTTAAAGTATCTGATTCAAAAGGAGGCCCCTGGCCAAAAATGTTATTCATCCTAATTCCAGCATTAGAGCGAGCACTGTGCAGGTCATGTTCTTCTCAGACACATCTTAATACGATTTAAATATAATGAGAATTTCTGCCTCTCCCACCCTTTCAGGCAGCAGGTTCTAATTCAATATCATCCTCAGAGAAAAATATTGTTCCTCAACTTTCTTTAACGACTCCTACCAATTAATTAACTTTAAATATTGTTCTGCATAGGCCCCAGATGGCAGGCATCAAATCATGTGTTCACAGAAAGTAGACAAAAATGCTGGAGAACCTCAGCGAGCAAGCAGCCTCGTGCAATCCTTGCGTGTCTCGCCCGCTGAGTTTCTCGAGCGTTTTTGTCTTCCTTCGATTTTTCCAGCATCTGGAGTTCTTTCTTAAACGTGTTCACAGAAGGTGCGCAGGATGCGGTACAGCCAGAGCTCGGTCGTTGCTCGGGGCACTGCTGCTCGACGGGGGGTGGGGAATCTGCCTGCAGGCCGGATGATTTCGGTTTACGGACAGCATTCAGCCCGAGGGACGTAGGTTGCTGGCCCCTGAAGGAGGAGGTGCTTGGAAAGCTGAAAGGTCCGAAGGTCGATAAGTCACATACCAGATGCACTATACCCCGGGGTTCTGATTAGAGATTATGGAGGCATTTGTGATGATCTTTCAAGAATCACTAGAGTCAGGATTAGTTGCAGAGCATTTGGAAAATTACAAGTGTTACTCCACTGTTCAAGAAGGGAGTGAAATTAATGAAGGGAAACTATAGGCGGACTTCAGTGCTTGGGGAGATTTTAGAATCCATTATAAAAGATGAGATTTTTGAGTATTTCGAAGCACATGTTAAAATAGGCCGTTCAGCATGGTTTTGTGAAGGGGAGATCTTGCCTGACAAATTTGTTAGAATTCTTTGAGGAAGTAAATGGCAGGAAAGACAAAGAAGAGCCTGTGGATGTTTACCTGGATTTTCAGAAGGCCTTTGATAAGGCGCAGCACCTGAGGCTGCTGAAGAAGATGAGACCCCATGGTATCAGAGGGAAGATGCTAGAATGGATAGAAGGTTGGTTGAATGGCAGAAGGCAGAGTGGGAATAAAGGAGCCTTTTTCTGGTTGGCTGCCAGTGACTAGCAGTGTTCCGCAGGGGTCGGTTTGGAGCCACTACTCATCACGTTATTAATCATTGGCTTGGATGAGGGAATTGAAGGCTTTGGGGCCAAGCAAATGATACAAAGATGGGTGGAGGGACAGGTAGTGTAGAGAAAGCAGGGACTCTGCAGAAGACTTAGACAGGTTGGGAGAGTGGGCAGAGAAGTAGCAGATGAAATATAATGTAGCAAAGTGTGGAGTCATGTATTTTGGTAGTAGGATTAAAGGAGTAGACTCTTTTCTAAATTGGCAGAGCATTCAGTAATCGGAGGTGTAAAGGGACTGGTGCAGGATTCCCAAAAAGTTCATTTGCAAGTTGAATCGGTGGGGCAAATAAAAGGCTCTCGTGAGGACTAGAGTATAAAAACAGGGATGTAATGCTGAGGCTTTATAAGGCACTGGTCAGAGGGCATTTGGAGTATTATGCACTGTTTGGACCCCATATCTGAGGATGGGCTGTGATGGCATTGGAGAGAGTCCAGAGGTTTATGAGAATGATCCAGGGATGATTGGTTTAACATATGATGAGCGTTTGACACCATTGGGCCTGTCCTCCCTTGGGTTTAAAAGGATAAGGGAGCGACCTCATTGAAACTTAGCAAATAATGAAAAGCCTGGATAAAGTGAATGGGAGAGGATGTTTCCACTAGTGGGAAGAGTCTAGGACCAGAAGAAATAGCCTCAGAATAAAAGGATGTACCTTTAGAAAGGAGATGAGAAATGTATTTTCTTAGAGGGTGGTGAATCTGTGGAATTCAAGTCTAGGTGGGATCAATTTTGGTCACCCAATTATAGGAAGGATGTCAACAAAATAGAGAGAGTACAGAGGAGATTTACTAGAATGTTGCCTGGGTTTCAACAACTAAGTTACAGAGATAGGTTGAATAAGTTAGGTCTTTATTCTCTGGAGCGCAGAAGGTTAAGGGGGGACTTGATAGACGTCTTTAAAATGATGAGAGGGATAGACAGAGTTGATGTGGACAAGCTTTTCCCTTTGAGAATAGGGAAGATTCAAACAAGAGGACATGACTTCAGAATTAAGGGACAGAAGTTTAGGGGTAATATGAGGGGGAACTTCTTTACTCAGAGAGTGGTAGCGGTGTGGAATGAGCTTCCAGTGGAAGTGGTGGAGGCAGGTTCATTGGTATCATTTAAAACTAAATTGGATAGGCATATGGATGAGAAGGGAATGGAGGGTTATGGTATGAGTGCAGGCAGGTGGGACTAAGGGGGAAAAAAGTTGTTCGGCACGAACTTGTAGGGCCGAGATGGCCTGTTTCCGTGCTGTAATTGTTATATGGTTATAAGGGGGAAAGTTGGAACCCCTTTTTCCAACTTTTTTATCCCCCACCACAAGCAGCCAACCTGATCTCCCAGATGTTAAATACTTTAATTCCTCTTCACATTCCCACACTGACCTTTAATTCCCACTCCTTCATTGTCAGAGTGAGGCTAAATGCAAATTGGAGGAACAGCATCTCATATTTCGCTTGGGCATCTTACATCCCATTGGTATATTGATTTCTCCAACTTCAAGTAACCCCTGCATTCCCTCTCCCTCCATCCCTCCCCCACCTGATACACCAGCTTCTCGCTCTCACCTAGCAAACAGCTCACAATAACCCGTTTTCGTTATCATTGTTACTTTTTTATGCATATCTTTCATTGATTTGTTGTATATCTCTCTACATCATCGTCTATAGGGAGGTTGCACGGCAGTCGAGGTCATGACCCGTGAGCAGAGGGTGGGCAGAGGGACGAGACTGTCCCCAACTCTGCTGCAGCTGACGGGTTTTCGTCCCCGTGTGTCCACTGCCTGGAGGCGCAGTCCCGCACCACCCGGCCCCATGTGTGGGGGCTGCCGACCCAAAGCCCGTGACAGTGCGGCCTACAGGGGGAGACGGGGCAGAGAGCGGCTGTGGCCGGACAGCGCTGACCCCAGGGGGGGGATTGGGGGCTGTCCCGAGGGATGCGCTCCTTCGGCCGCTTACACCTTGGTGCTTGGGTTCAGAGCAAAGATACTAGAGCATTTGGTTCAGAGCGCTCAGTCACCCTCCACACTTATTTACAGCGCAAAAATTGACGAATTCGCCGTTTTTTTAACAGGTAAGAAAGTACCCGTTTCGTGTGTTAACAGTATGCCGGAGGCTGCCATGTCCTCCAGACGGATTGAACTGCTCCGTGTGTCATTACCCATTGACCCAATGACCTTACGTGCAACCCCCCCTATATATCTCTCGTTTCCCTTTCCCCTGACTCTCAGTCTGAAGAAGGGTCTCGACCCGAAACGTCACCCATTCTTTCTCTCCAGAGATGCTACCTGTCCCACTGAGTTACTCCCATTTTATGTCTATCTTCGGTTTAAACCAGCATCTGCAGCAAAAATACAGCTCCTCTTGTATCTTTGCTGCACATGAAGAAGCGCCACCCGTCTGCATCAAGTGCAGTTGCTGCAGCACGTTGTGAACCAAAGATCTTATCTCCGTTGCCGAACCAGCAGGTCGAGGAACAGCTTCTTTCCGGCGGCTGTCACTCTACTAAACAACGTACCTCGGTGACTGCCAATCACCCCCCCCCCACACTTATTATTTATTTTTTATTCAAATCGTTTGCTATGTCGCTCTTCAAGGGAGATGCTAAATGCATTTCGTTGTCTCTGTACTGTACACTGACAATGACAATTAAAATTGAATCTGAATCTGAATTATCTTTGTTGTGAACCACTTTGGAGCTCTCCTGCTCTTGGCAGCCGGCGCATGCGCGCTGATGCCCCGGGCCCATCACTCGACGGTTGGCCCCTGGACGGGCTCTGACGTCACCTTCGGCCGTGCTGTAGCGGTGCGCATGCCCAGTCGCGGGCTCCGCCGAGCGTCGGGGAGCCGGTGAACACTGCGCACGCGCCACTTCGCGGATGCGGAATTTGAACGGAGCGGCGGCGGCGGCTCGTGACCCTCGATCCTCGCGTCCAAAGATCCTGTAGCTATTGGATCTTTGCTCGCGTCTGTCACCATCCGCCTTCACTAAGAGAGCGGGAACGGTACAGTGCATAGGCATTGGGAGAGGTAAATGCACCAGCAGGGGATGCATAGGATAGGCCGGGAGAAGAACGGAGCTCAGGAGCAAAGATTATAGAGGATTATAGCTCCTCTATAATCTTTACTCAGGAGCAGTTTGCAGAGACGACGGCTCTCAGGCGGGGTAATGGTGTCCCCAAGACCAATCAACGAAAACCCTCCTTCTTGCTAAGCTCTTCCTCTTGCCAAGCTCCCCTCCTCACCCACCTACACTTGTTCCTGGGAATGAAATGCTTTTTCCATTAAACCTCCAAAATTGCTGCATATGACCTGAGCATAGCATCCTGATATATCTGGGATTCCAGGGTTATTTTTTGTTCTATTTCATTTTTTCTTTATCCATTGACTTTCTTCTGAAATGTAGTCATTGTTATATTGGCACCCAATTTGATCTTTGCTTATTGAGATGAGAGTGTTGTCAATTAGGGACTTTCTGCATTAATAAAAAAAACAATCAACAGTATCTGGTTATGCACATTATAAATACTATATTTGTCTTTTAGTTTCTGAACAGCTGGAATCATGGGCGTTCACGACTTGTGGCAGATTTTGGAGCCTGTGAAAGAAAATGTTCCATTGCACAATCTGAAAGGGAAAACATTAGCTGTGGATATGAGCTTGTGGGTCTGTGAGGCTCAGACAGTGAAAGGTATGATGGGAACAGTTATCAAGCCTCATCTCAGGTAACATAACATCCATAATTATTAAATGATTCATAGCAACACTCGTTTATGATTTTGATTGAAATCATGTCTAATAAAATATTGACCCACCTGTGTCACAAAGCAATGATATGAAGAATCAAAAATATTCATTTGAATACGTTTTGATATTATGCTACTGGACAGACCAACTGCTATATATGCGAGGACAGTAATGCTTTATTAATTTTTGGTAGACAAAAATGTTGGAGAAACTCAGCAGGTGAGGCAGCATCTATGGAGCGAAGGAAATAGGCAATGTTTCGGGTCGAGACCCTTCAAACTGATGTAAGGGTGGGGGGCAGGAAGAAGAAAGGAAGAGGTGGAGACAGTGGGCTGATTGAGAGCTGAGAAGGGGAGGAGAAAGTAGGGAATACCTGAAATTAGAGAAGTCAATGTTCATACCACTGGGGTGCAGACTGCCCAAGCGGAATATGAGGTGCTGCTCCTCCAATTTATGGTGGTCCTCACTCTGGCCATGGAGAAGGCCCAGGCCAGAAAGGTCGGATTTGGAATGGGAGGGGGTATTGAAATGCTGAGCCACTGGGAGATCAGGTTGGTTATTGTGAACCGAGAGGAGGTGTTGGGCGAAGCGATCGCCAAGCCTACGCTTGGTCTCACCGATGTAGAGCAGCTGACACCTAGAGCAGCGGATGCAATAGATGAGGTTGGAGAAGGTGCAGGTGAACCTCTGCCGCATCTGGAAAGACTGCTTGGGTCTTTGAATGGAGTCAAGGGGGGGAGGTAAAGCAACAAGTGTAGCATTTCCTGCGGTTGCAAGCGAAGGTGCCCGTAGATGGGGTGGTTCAGGTGGGAAGGGATGAATTGACCAGGGAGTTACGGAGGGAGTGGTCTCTGCGGAAGCAGACAGGGGAGGAGATGGGAAGATGTGGCAAGTGGTGGGATCACGTTAGAGGTGGCGAAAATGTCGGAGGATTATTTGTTGTATGTGACGACTGGTAGGGTGGAAGGTGAGGACAATAGGGACTCTGTTACGAGTCGGGGTATGGTCGGGGAGTGAGATCGGTCACGGGGTATAAAAGAGACCCTGGTGAGAGCCTCATCTATAGTAGAAGAGGGGGACCCCAGTTCCCTGAAGAATGAGGACATCTCCGAGGACACCTCATGCTGGGTGCAGATCAAGAGTTCAAGAGAGTTTTATTGTCATGTGTCCCTGATAGGACAATGAAATTCCTGCTTTGCTTTAGCACACCAGAACATAGTAGGCACGAATACTGAACAGATCAACGTGTCCATATACCATTGCATAAATATATACACATGAATAATTAAACAGTTTTAATTTTAAACTGAATAATTTAACTAGATGCAGCGTAGACGGTGGAATTGGGATTAGGGGATGGAGTCCTTACAGGAAGCAGGGTGGGAAGAAGTGTAGTCCAGATAGCCATGGGAGTCAAGGGTTTATAGTAGATGTCGGTCAGTAGTCTATCACCTGCGATGGAGATAGTGAGGTCAAGAAATAGTAGGGAATTGTCGGAAATGGTCCAGGTGTATTTGAGTGTCGGATGGAAGTTAGTGGAGAAATGGATGAAGTCAGTGAGTTGTATGAGGGTGCAGGAGGTAGCACCAACGCAGTCGTCGATGTAGCGGAGGTAGAGTTCTGGGATGGGGCCCTGGTACGCCTCGAACAAGGATTGTTCGACGCACCCTACAAAGAGGCAGGCATGGCTGGGGCCCATGCGCGTGCCCATAGCTACGCCTTGTATTTGGAGGAAATGGGAGTCGAAAACAAAGTTATTAAGAGTAAGGACCAGCTCTGCTAGGCAGAGGAGAGTATCAGTAGACAGGGATTGGTTGGTTCTGCGGTCGAGGAAGAAACAGAGTGCTTTGAGACCCTCCTGGTGGGGGATGGAGGTGTAGAGTGACTGGACATCCATGGTGAAGATGAGGGAACTGGGGCCTAGAAAACAGAAGTCCTGGAGTAGACGAAGAGCGTGTGTTCTGTCTTGGACATAGGTTGGGAGGGATTTAACCAGGGGGGATAGGATGGAGTCGAGGTATGTGGAAATAAGGTCGTAGGACTTATTAATTTTTATTCGGAATACGTTCGGTAGAACATATTAATTTTTGTTTTGTTTAGAGATACAGCACTGAAACAAGCCCTTCGACCCACCGAGTCGGCACCTACCAGCAATCACTGCACATTAACACTACCCTACACACACTATACCAAGCCAATTAACCTACAAACCTGTATGTCTTTGGCGTGTGGGAGGAACACAAAGATCTCGGAGGAAGCCCATGCAGGTCACGGCGAGAATGTATAAACTCCGTATAGACAAGCTTCCGTAGTCGGGATCGAAACCGGGTCCCTGGCAGTCGCTCTACTGCTACGCCACCGTGCCAGTGGCTGTTACAGGACTGACATTAACACACTGAAAGACATCTCTTTAAATCTTGTTCCCTTAGTTATTAATAACATGAAAAGAAAAACAATGTGTCAGTCTTCTATTTGGAAGGGATTCCAAATATTGAATCAAGATATTGAATCAAAATTAGACTTGTATTGTTGGGTTGGATAAGGAACAGTAACATGGATCTATGCCTGTCATTTTCTGATGATAAATTCATATGGTAGGCAATTCTGCTTGTAAGCATAATAATGAAGATGATGAAGCAAACCACTTAAGTGTGTAGATTGGGTACCTGTATTTAATCCCATTTAATCTTTCATTGGCATAGTCGAGCAGCGATAGAGTTGCTGCCATACAGCGCCAGAGACTCGAGTTTGATTCTGACTATTGGTGTTGCGTACGTAGTTTGTACGTTCTCCCTGTGACCGTGTGTGAGTTTTCTCCGGGTGTTCCGATGCCTCCCACACTCCGAAGATGTACAGGTTTGTAGGTTAATTGGCTAATGTAAATTGTAAAAATTGCCCATAGTGTGTCAGATAGTGTTAGTGTGCAGGGTATTTGCTAGTTGACGTGGACTCAGTGTGACAAAGGGCCTGTTTCCACGATGTATCTCTAATATCTAAAGGGATATTTCTGATATTTGAAAGCCAATATTTACAAATGTTCCCATTGTTATGTTGTAATTCATTGCTAATTAATTTTTTGCTTTAATTTTAGAAATTTATTTTTCCGTACTTCATATCTCACTTTGATGGATGTGAGACTTATCTTTGTAACAGAAGGTGCCGCACCAAAATTGAAGGCTGACACGATGAGTAAAAGAAATGAGATACGACGTGGCGGGTCCAGAAAGCCAGGGAGTTGTATTGTTCGGGCAGGAAGGTCTCATTTTAAATCTGTTCTTAAAGAGGTTAGTGTTATCTGAGAGGTAAATTTTGGCACCATGACCTGTGGATCCATGAGTGTTATCCCTTTTGTTATCATCAGCAAGGCATTCGACAAGGTTCCACATGGAAGGCTGCTCTGGAAGGTTAGATTGCATGGGATTCAAGGTGAGATTGTTGAACGGATAGAAAATTGGCTTCATGGATGGTGGAAGGTTTCCAATGTTCTTTCGACTCGGGATCAGTTCCTGCGGATTGGAGGGTAGCTAATGTTATCCCACTTTTTAAGAAAGGCCAGAGAGCGAAAACAGGGAATTATAGACCAGTTAGCCTGACATCGGTGGTGGGGAAGATGCTGGAGTCAATTATAAAAGATGAAGTAGCCGCACATTTGGATAGCAGTAACAGGATCGGTCTGAGTCAGCATGGATTTACGAAGGGGAAATGTTTTGAGGATGTAACTATGAAAATGGACAAGGGAAAGCCAGTGGATGTAGTATACTTGCACTTTCAGAAAGCATTTGATAAGGTCCCACATAGGAGATTAGTGGGCAAAATTAGGGCACATGGTATTGGGGGTAGAGTGCTGACATGCTTAGAAAATTGGTTGGTGGACACGAAACAAAGAGTAGGGATTAATGGGTCCCTTTCAGAATGGCAGGCAGTGACTAGTGGGGTACTGCAAGACTCGGCACTTGGACCGCAGCTATTTACAATACACATCAATGATTTGGATGAAGGGATTCAAAGTAACGTTTGCAAATTTGCAGATGACACAAAGCTGGGTGGCAGTGTGAACTGTGAAGAGGATTCTATGAGAATGCAGGGTGACTTGGACAGGTTGGGGGAGTGGGCAGATGCATGGCAGGTGAAGTTTAATGTGGATAAATGTGAGGTTATCCACTTTGTTATCCAAAAACAGGAAGGCAGATTACTATCTAAATGGCGTCGTTGGGAAAAGGGGAAGTACAACGGGATCTGGGGTCCTTGTTCATCAGTCTATGAAAGTAAGCATGCAGGTACAGCAGGCAGTGAAGAAAGCAAATGGCATGTTAGTCTTTATAACGATTCGAGTATAGGAGCAAAGAGGTCCTTCTGCAGTTGTACAGCCCTAGTGAGACCACATCTGGAGTATTGTGTGCAGTTTTGGTCCCCTAATTTAAGGAAGGACATTCTTGCTATTAAGGGAGTGCAGCGTAGGTTTACAAGGTTAATTCCCGGGATGGCGGGACTGTCATATGCTGAGAGAATGGAGCGGCTGGGCTTGTACACTCTGGAGTTTAGAAGGATGAGAGGGTACCTTATTGAAACATATAAAATTGTTAAGGGTTTGGACACGCTAGAGGCAGGAAACATGTTCTCGATGTTGGGGGAGTCGAGAACCAGGGGCCACTGTTTAAGAATAAGGGGTAAGCCATTTAAACATAGAAACATAGAAATTAGGTGCAGGAGTAGGCCATTCGGCCCTTCGAGCCTGCACCGCCATTCAATATGATCATGGCTGATCATCAACTCAGTATCCTGTACCTGCCTTCTCTCCATACCCCCTGATCCCCTTAGCCACAAGGGCCACATCTAACTCCCTCTTAAATATAGCCAATGAACTGGCCTCAACTACCCTCTGTGGCAGAGAGTTCCAGAGATTCACCACTCTCTGCGTGAAAAAAGTTCTTCTCATCTCGGTTTTAAAGGATTTCCCCTTTATCCTTAAGCTGTGACCCCTTGTCCTGGACTTCCCTCACATCGGGAACAATCTTCCTGCATCTAGCCTGTCCAACCCCTTAAGAATTTTGTAAGTTTCTATAAGATCCCCTCTCAATCTTCTAAATTCTAGAGAGTATAAACCAAGTCTATCCAGTCTTTCTTCATAAGACAGTCCTGACATCCCAGGAATCAGTCTGGTGAACCGTCTCTGCACTCCCTCTATGGCAATAATGTCCTTCCTCAGATTTGGAGACCAAAACTGTACGCAATACTCCAGGTGTGGTCTCACCAAGACCCTGTACAACTGCAGTAGAACCTCTCTGCTCCTATACTCAAATCCTTTTGCAATGAAAGCTAACATACCATTCGCTTTCTTTACTGCCTGCTGCACCTGCATGCCTACCTTCAATGACTGGTGTACCATGACACCCAGGTCTCGCTGCATCTCCCCCTTTCCCAATCGGCCACCATTTAGATAATAGCCTGCTTTCCTGTTTTTGCCACCAAAATGGATAACCTCACATTTATCCACATTATACTGCATCTGCCAAACATTTGCCCACTCACCCAGCCTATCCAAGTCACCCTGCCGTCTCCTAGCATCCTCCTCACAGCTAACACTGCCCCCCAGCTTAGTGTCATCCGCAAACTTGGAGATATTGCCTTCAATTCCCTCATCCAGATCATTAATATATATTGTAAATAGCTGGGGTCCCAGTACTGAGCCTTGGGGTACCCCACTAGTCACTGCCTGCCACTGTGAAAAGGACCCGTTTACTCCTACTCTTTGCTTCCTGTTTGCCAGCCAGTTCTCTATCCACATCAATACTGAACCCCCAATGCCTTGTGCTTTAAGTTTGTAAACTAATTTCTTATGTGGGACCTTGTCGAAAGCCTTCTGGAAGTCCAGATACACCACATCCACTGGTTCTCCCCTATCCACGCTACTAGTTACATCCTCGAAAAATTCTATAAGATTCGTCAGACATGATTTACCTTTCGTAAATCCATGCTGACTTTGTCCAATGATTTCACCACTTTCCAAATGTGCTGCTATCCCATCTTTAATAACTGACTCTAGCAGTTTCCCCACTACCGATGTTAGACTAACTGGTCTGTAATTCCCCATTTTCTCTCTCCCTCCCTTCTTAAAAAGTGGGGTTACGTTTGCTACCCGCCAATCTTCAGGAACTACTCCAGAATCTAAAGAGTTTTGAAAGATTATTACTAATGCATCCACTATTTCTGGAGCTACTTCCTTAAGTACTCTGGGATGCAGCCTATCTGGCCCTGGGGATTTATCGGCCTTTAATCCATTCAATTTACCCAACACCACTTCCCGGCTAACCTGGATTTCACTCAATTCCTCCAACTCCTTTGACCCGCGGTCCCCTGCTATTTCCGGCAAATTATTTATGTCTTCCTTAGTGAAGACGGAACCAAAGTAGTTATTCAATTGGTCCGCCATATCCTTGTTCCCCATGATCAACTCCCCTGTTTCTGACTGCAAGGGACCTACATTTGTTTTAACTAATCTCTTTCTTTTCACATATCTATAAAAACTTTTGCAGTCAGTTTTTATGTTCCCTGCCAGTTTTCTTTCATAATCTATTTTTCCTTTCCTAGAACAGAGATGAGTAAACACTTTTTCTCACAGAGAGTTGTGAGTCTTTGGAATTCACTGCCTCAGAGGGCGGCGGAGGCCGGTTCTCTGGATACTTTCAAGAGAGAGCTAGATAGGGCTCCTAAAGATAGCGTAGTCAAGGGATATGGGGAGAACGGGGTATTGATTGGGGATGATCAACCATGGTCACATTGAATGGCGGTGCTGGCTCGAAGGGCCGAATGGCCTACTCCTGCACCTATTGTCTATTCTCGGACTGGAGACCTGTGACTCGTGGTGTGACTCGTGGATCTGTGCTGGGCCCGTTGTGAAAGATTGCAGGACGACCTGGATTGATTGGCCAGGTGGGCTGAGGAATGGTTGATGGAATTTAATACAGAGAAGTGTGAGATGTTGCATTTTTCGGACGTTTAACAAGGGCAGGACCTACACAGTGGCCTTTGGGGAGTGTTGTAGGACAATGGGGACCCAGCGTGGGGGAACCGCTGTGGTGTGGGCGAGCGGGGACAAAAGGGGTGGCCGGCGTGCTTTGTAACTTTGCCAGCGCCGTAGGTGGCTGCTATTTGTATACATTGGGTATGCAAGCAAAGAAGCTCACTGCCTAGTCACATGTGACAAAGTATTCCTATTCCTATTCCCAGAGGGATCTAGGAGTGCAGGTGCATGGTTCCTTGAAGGTCGAGTCGCAGGTAGATAAGGTGGTCAAAAAGGCATTTGGCACATTGGCCTTCATCAGTCAGTATTGAGTATAGGGTGATTTCACTAAAGGTCGCTGGAGCGTAGATCCGCACCCACGTGACCAAAATTCTCAAGTGGAGGACACTCGAGGGTTCGGTACATGTTAGTGGATGGGAAAAAACGCATTTTCCCACCCGTTAAAAACATAGAAAACGGCGAGGTTGTGAGCTGCAATTTACTGTGCCAGTTGGGGTGACCGTGAGGCACAGCTACCTAGATTTACAGGAAAAAAAAAAGATAGCAAGTAAGGTAAATTCAAGAGGGAACTGAAGGTGCCAAAACGGCGGAAATGAACAGCCGACATTTGCCGTGGATATTTACAGGTCCAAAATATCGGGAATTATCGCGTTTGCTCGCTGAATTTCATCAAAAGTAAGGCATTATTAACTTACTTTAATGAAATTCAGCGAGCAAACGCGATAATTCCCGATATTTTGGACCTGTAAATATCCACGGCAAATGTCGACTGTTCATTTCCGCCGTTTTGGCACCTTCAGTTCCCTCTTGAATTTACCTTACTTGCTATCGTTTTTTTTTCCTGTAAATCTAGGTAGCTGTGCCTCACGGTCACCCCGACTGGCACAGTAAATTGCAGCTCACAACCTCGTCGTTTTCTATGTTTTTAACGGGTGGGAAAATGCGTTTTTTCCCATCCATCCCTCGAGTGTCCTCCACTTGAGAATTTTGGTCACGTGGGTGCGGATCTATGCTCCAGTGACCTTTAGTGAAATCACCCTATAGAAGTTGGGAGGTCATGTTGCAGTTGTATAAGATGTTGGTGAGACCGCATTTAGAGTATTGTGTTCAGTTCTGGGCACCATGTTATAAAAAAGATATTGTCAAGCTTGAAAGGGTTCAGAGAAGATTTACGAGGATGTTGCCAGGACTAGAGGGTCTGAGTTATAGGGAGAAGTTGAGTAGGCTGGGTCTCTATTCCTTGGAGTGCAAGAGGATGAGGGGAGATCTTATAGAAGTGTATAAAATCATGAGAGGAATAGAAGACATAAGTTCAAGGTGAAGAGGCAAAGATTTAATAGGAATCTGAGGGGTAACTTTTTCATACAAAGGGTGGTGTGTGTATGGAACAAGCTGCCAGAGGAGGTATTTGAGGCTGGGACTATCCCAACGTCTAAGAAACAATTAGACAGGTGCATGGAAAGGACAAGTTTAGAGGGATATGGGCCTTGCGCAGGCAGGTAGGACTAGTGTAGCTGGGACCTGTTGCCTATTGTGGGCAAGTTGGGCCTGTTGCCACACTGTATCACTCTATGACTTTATGACTATCAGAGTTACTCTGCAATTCGGACAATGAAAGCCAGTTTATTGCATCTACTTATCTCAATGTTAACTGGGATATTGCACTATCCATAGATGCTGCCTCACCCGCTGAGTTTCTCCAGCATTTTTGTCTACCTTAAATGTTAACTGGGATATTGCACTAGATATTAGTAAAATTATTGATCCACTAGCAACACCTAATCTGCACCTGGACAATGTACTTTATACCTTCTAAATGTCTAAATTAAAAGTTATTTTTAGTTGTATTTAGGCATGCAAATTAGACATGGATCTTTTTTAACTTCTGTAGATTTGTTTGATCTTTGTAGCTTAAAGAAGAGAAGTACAAAGTTTAGAGATGTGCGGAACAAATGTTTATACAGATGTTGGTGGAGGGAAATATGATAGCATTTTTGATATTGCTATAAATATGATGGGGGGGGGGGGAGAATGTAGATCATGTGCAGATAGGGAAGAGTTGGTCTTTACGTCATGTTCAGCACAGCGATTGTGGGCCACATTATGTTAATATAAGGAACACCTATACATGTTTTCAAGAGAGGCTGTCTACTGTTCAATGTTCTTTATGACAAATGCATCTAAATACTATTCATAAGGAAAAGGTGACTTAGCTTTTAACAAATAGAATTAGAACAAAATGTGAAATTTACTTTGTTTTCAGAACATTAGTTCTGGACTCTTACTGGGAGCTTGTAAGTGAAACAGGTTTAGTGTTTCATTTGCTTCATAAATGGAACTGAGTTTTAGTTCAGTGAAATGTTCTAATAGCACAACTAATATTAATTATTTTGTTTTGGCTTAAGGCCAATTTATATATTGAAGTTTTTAAATTGGTGTGCAATGTTGGTTGAGGTTCAGGTATACCTGCTGGAAACTATATGATTTATTTTATATTGCCTTGCAATTCAACATCTAATGCAGACTGGCCAAATATTCCTGCTGAAATATTGTACATTTTTCTGCAAATTTGATTTCTCTATCTTTGTAATCTGTAAATATCTGCAAAAAAAAAGTGCCCTTTAAGTATTGAGTGATTGAAATTTGGTTATTTTGTTCTTTTTCAGTGCTGTGAATTTTTGGATTATTTGGGTAACCCATGGGTTTGTGCAGCTGGTGAGGCTGAAGCTATGTGTGCCTATTTAAATGAAAATGGATACGTCGATGGATGTGTCACCAATGATGGTGATGCTTTTTTATACGGAGCAGAGACTGTGTACAAAAACTTGACTATAAACACAAAGGTACCTCAGAGTTTACACATTGTGATGACATTAGGAATATCGTTAAATTTTCTTTCTTAAAATTTGTAGCACATTAAATATGTGTGTGCTCTTTCTGAAATGTATTTCCTATCTCCATCTTTTAATTAGCTCAACAGGAAGCAATGGCAAAAATAAACCTATTGGATAAAGAAAGTTCAAGTTCAAAATAATTCCAATCATTTATATGAAATTACCAAAGCACATGGGAATGGGGAATGAAATACTGATTAGCTAATATGGAGCACACGCCACAGGCAATTTACTGGTATCAGGGATACGGTCAATTCTTCTGCGTAGGTAGGAGAGAGGAGTGGGGGGGGTGGGAGAGAGAGGGGGGGGAAGGGAGGGGGAGGTGGAGAGGATGGAGAGATAGAGAAGAGGCGGGGGGGGGAGAAAAGAGGGGGAAAAGCAGGTCAGGTTGAGAGGAGGGGGTTACAAGAAAGGGGAGGGAGGGGGGGGGGAGAGAGAGATCGGGGAGAGCGGAGGGAGAGGTACGGGGGAGGAGGGGAGCCAGGCGAGCGAGAGCGGGCTGCGAAAAGCGGAGAGAGAGTGAGCTCTAGTACAGAGCTCCACTCGGCATCTCCCGGGAAACCCGAGTCGAGTCGGATAGCGGGGGGGAGAGGGAAGGAGCGGGTAGCAGTGGGGGGAGGAGCGGGAGGGAGTGGGGAGGAACGGCAGCAGCGGGAGGGAGGGGGAGGGGAGTGACCTCATTCGTTGCGCGTGGAACATGGCGCAGCAGGCCACGAGGAGAAAGATCTTGAAAAGCATGCTGGGAAGCTCGTGAGCACCCAAGACCTCGGGATCTGCAGAACAGAACCCACTTGCTTGTTCTTTCTGCATCTTTTGAAGAACCGGGGGGGTTAGGGAGGGAGAGGTTGGTGACATCACTCCTGGGAAAACAGTGCCCAGCAGGCAGCGCGTTGAAAATTCTACGCAGCTTGCCGCGAGGAGCAGAGGTATTGTGACGTCATCCAGCTCCCTTCAGCACGTTAGATATTAAAAAGATCTCAGATTGGTGAACAATTTTAGTTAAAAAATTCAAATCAAATTTTCAGATGAGCCAATATTTGACATCACGAGGTAAATCTCTACCGGAATAAGTAAAAATTTCACCATTAGCGCGTCGGGTTTTGAAGAAGATGTGATTCACAAGCGAACAAACAAAAGATCAGATCAGAGTTTTATAAGTATACTAGACCAAGTGCAGATCCGTTGGGTCTATTCCCCCAACGCGCGGTTGCGGGGGTGGGGCGGGGGGGGCTGCATGCGGCGTCACACACACTAACCACCCCCCCGCACACACGCTAACTACCCACATTGATATTGTATTAAAATTATTAATTTGCTCCTTTTACCCCATAGCCACCCTAGAGAGGGAGGGAGACAGAGAGAGAGGGGCAGAGACAAAAAGGGCAAGAGACAGAGGGAGAGTGGGGGGGGGGGAGGGGAGGGAGGGTGGGGGAGGAGAGGAGAGAGAGAGATGGGAGGAGAGGCAGAGAGAGAGAGAGAGATGGGAGGAAGGGGGGAGGAAGAAGGGATGGGGGAGGGTGTTTGAGGGGAGGGGAGAAGATGGTTTAGGGGAGGGAGGGTGAGGGAGAGGAGGGGGGGAGAGAGGGAGAGGAGGGGGGGGGGAGAGAGAGAGGGGGGGAGGGAGAGAGAGAGAGGAGTGGGGCGGGGCAGCAGCTTACAGGGGCCCAGAACGATCTGAGGACCTAAGATCCTACAGCAAGCTGCCAAAAGCAGTGGACGACCTGCCGATCGTGGCTTCCGCCAGCGTTGCAGACAATCAGGCCGCGGACACGGAGAGGTGGACGTCCCCTGTGACGGGTAGAGCGGAGAGAGGGAGGGAGGTGAGAAGAGGAGGGGGGGAGCCGGGCGAATGAGTAGGCTGTGAAAAGCGGAGAAAGACAGAACCGGCCTGACTCTCTGGAAACCCGCAGCTGAGCGAGCAGGCGGGGGAGGGGAGGGGCGTGGCTTCACATGCTGCGCCGGCAGCGAGGAGAAACTTCTTCAGCGCGTGAGCATCTCTGACCTCGGGATCTGCAGAACAAAGATCCGATAGTAGAGCTGCAAGATCTTTGCTGCAGAACTTTCTCGTTCTTTCTGCACCTTTTGAAGAACGGGGGGGGGGGTCTAACGACCTCGTGGAAAACTGCGCATGCGCGTTGACAACAGCTGCGTTAATCGGGGGGGGGGGGGGGGCAGGAGGCAGGTGGGCCACGAGGAAAAGCATTGTGAAGTCAGCAGCTGGGCAGCCTTTATATATTTTTTTTAAATGTCAGTTTGGTGAAAAATTTTAGTTAATAACTCGTGCAATAATTAACCAAATTTACAGGGGAGTGGATTTTTGAAATCAAGTTAAATTACTACCAGAATATGTTAAAATTTCACCATTATTGAACGTCAGCAGCTGGGTAGCGGTCAGATTAAATAAAAAGGTCAGATTGGTCAACAATTTTAATAAAAAAAGGTCGGGGAAATAATTGACCAAATTTATAGAGGAGTGGGTATCTAAAATCACAAGGAAAATCTCTACTGAAATATGTAAAAATTTCCTTGTTTTGGCGTCTATTATCCACGAGGGATAATAATGCTGAAATTTGCTTCCTGCAGTGTTAAATCCACAATATATCAGGGAAGAGGGCATCTTAAAATAACCTACCACTTGTGGCATGTTTAAGAAGGAACTGCGGATGCTGGAAAAATCAAAGGTAGATAAAGATGCTGGAGAAACTGAGCGTGTGAGGCAGCATCAGAAATGTCTGAAGAAGGGTCTCGACCCGAAACGTCTCATATTCCTTCGCTCCGTAGATGCTGCCTCACCCACTGAGTTTCTCCAGCATCTTTATCTACCTACCACTTGGTAGATCGCTGATTGTGTTCATATGGAATGTGGCTGTACCCTTTTTCCCCATACCAACATACACAGTGCACTAGGAGAACATAATTATTTCAGTGTTGTTTCTATCCAGTAGATTGTTTTGTAATTATCTGTAACAATGACACCTTTGGGTGTGGAGCAATTATTAAAAGTGATCTGGGGTATATCATAACCATACTGTGTGGAGTATGAACACTATTTCATTTCCATTTGCTACAAGGCCCATGCCAGATTTTGGAAGATTCAATTTGTTGTCCTGAGTCACGGGGCCAGACCATTGATTATGTTATTCTCCATTTAAATAGGATCCACATGTGGACTGCTACAGAATGTCAGCCATAAAATCCAAATTAGGGCTTGACCGAGATGCGCTAGTTGGTTTAGCCATTCTGCTTGGATGTGATTACCTACCAAAGGTATGGCTCCATTTAAAGTTCCAATTGCACCCACACTAAATTGTAATATGTATTAGCTCCTACTTGGATTAATATATTCTGAAATAATGCAATTAAGTTTAAATTAAAGATATGTTTGGATTACATGTAGTGTTTTGTGGAATATTTTAAATATTTTAGATTAAATGGGTAGTGTTAGTGTCAGAGAATACTCATAATTTTTGATGACAGACCCGCATAATAGGAAATCTGGTTAAATATATCAAAAGAGCAAATTTAGTTCAAATGCATTTCTTAACAGGTATTATTATGGGTTTATTATTGTCATGTGACTGAGAATCAGTATAAAACTGTTTTCTGTGCTATTTTAGGTAAAACCATCTATGGAGATATTTTTGGGTAAAAACATCGAGCTTCAAATGCAAATTTTGGTTGATGCGAGCAGTGTATTACGTCCAGCTTCATTAGTATCTTCCATCCAAAGGCTTGAAATTGGGATGTTCCAATGATTGCACAGTATTCAATTCATTCCTACAACTTAAATTTTTGACCAGGGGCTCGGCAATAATTGTGGTGCACAATCTGAGTTCATTGGTTCTGTTTATTTCTTGTAATCCCACAGTTTTTCTATCCAGCTAATTATTTTGTACTTTGATATTTTCTTTTAACCTTCTGTGTCTATATTGTTTTTGTTTTCCCGTTTCCAGGGGGTTCCAGGAGTTGGGAAGGAACTGGCTTTGAGGCTGGTTGAGACATTAAATGGGCAGAGTCTACTTCAAAGGTGAATTGTACCTTTGTTTAGTTGAAAGGTTCTAAAGGAGCTCTTGTCTTCTGGAGACGATCATTTTTTTTTTTAGATTTACAAACTAATGTGCTGAAATAACAGTAAGACTGTAAAGGCTACCTGAACTTCAATAACTGCACTGATAATTCCAAACTATGGAATGGAGAAATTAGAGCTTAGCAGACGTGAATATTTTAACTTCCTTCATACTGACATATTACTATTTTCGCTTGCACATTCTTTCTCTTACGTTTAACATTCAAATCTATCTGCAGTGGCACAGTTCCCTTTTATCTCAAGAAACTTTACTTTCTACTTCATCCTTTCACTCCATTTGAAGTGATTCGGGAACAATGGGCATGGAGACTATAATTTTCAAAGTATTTATCAACATAGTAAAAATAAATTGTACAGTAGGTATTTCATCCAATATTTAACAGACTATTATGAATAATAAAAAATGAGACATTTTGTATAATGATTTTGAGTGCAGCATTTGTTTTAAAATGTGAAGGGCTGACTGTTCTTAACCTTTCTAGGTTTAAACTGTGGAAAGGAGAGTTTGATGAAATTAGTACTCGTGATCCAATTGTTAAAAAAGTACACTGCTCGGTGTGCCGACACCCAGGTAACCAGCTTTTGATTTAATTTGTTTCTTTCGTCTGATGTAAGTATTGCTGGTAGTGCAACACTTATTACCCAACCCTAATTGTCCTTGAGAGGGCATTGGTGAGCTAGTTTCCTGAACAGCTGCAATCTGTATGGTGACAGTGTTGTGAGGAATGCATTTTAGGATTCGTGCCAGCAGTGATATAAGAAAAAGCAATGTTATATCTATGTCAGGCTAGTGGTAAATCTAAGGAAAATTTGGAGGTGGTGATGATTCGTGTGCTTGTTCTGCATGCCTTTCAAAGTAGTAAGACTTGAAGCTTCCAGATATAAACAAACTGCTGGAGGAAAACGGTCGATCAAGTAGCATGTATGGAGACCAAGGGATGGTCAATGTTTCAAGTCAAGACCCTGCATAAGGACTGATTGTACAAACAAGGTAGCCACTGTACAGTGGAAAGGGAGAGGTGAGACAGAGGCTGGTAAGCGACAGGTGGAACCAGATCAAATTGAGGAGCGGGGAGTTTTGAAACAGTAGGTGGAGTGAAAGTAGAGACAGGCTAGAAGATAAGGACAGATGGAACCAGATTGGGGAGGGAATAGGAAACAGAAACTCAGGCGGATAGATGTGGATGATGGGCAGATGGAAAGGTAACAAATCTAACAAGTGGGGTGGGTTTAAGGGGGGGGGGGGGGGGGGGGGATGGCACGTGGAATGGCAGGAATGCAAGAGGTAATCAAAATGAAAGAAATCCTACATGCACCAACAGGAGTGAGTAAGAAATGTTTGCGGGTGTGGATTGCCAGAAATTGTCAAATTATTATTGAGTTGTAAATTACTCAAGTGCAACATGAGGTGCTGTTCTTCAAGTTTGCATTTGATTTTACCATGGCAATGGAGAAGGCAGAGGACAGACAATTCATTGTGGGAAGGGGAGTTGAAAATCAAAAACGTTGAGCATTTTGTGTCCACAGATGCTGCTTGATCTGCTGATTCATACACTTGTCTCTTGTGCCTTGAAAGTTTCAGAAGTGTTTGACAAGGTGCACCTTGTGGAAAAAAAATACTGCAGAATAAATGGTTAACGGGGTGGATGGAGTTCAGATTAAGCGGGATATTGTGTGTTGGATGGTGCACAATTTAGAGCTCTTGCAATTGCAGTCATCTAGGCAAGTGGAGAGCATTTGATTGTTCTCCTGACTCAAGCATTGTAACTGGGCAAAGCATGTGGGGAGAACAGCCATCTCTGTCCTATATTTGTAACTGCTATTTTTTGGCGATTATTTAATTTAAGTTAATGGTAAGCAGCGATCCCCAATCTTCCAACCGCATCCAACACATTGGTCATAGAGTCAGTCATACAGGGTGGAAACGGGCCTTACGGCCCAACTTGTCCGCACCGACCAACATATCCCAATTACTCTAATCCTATCTGCCTGCAATAGAGTTGCAGAATTACAGAAAAAATGACTGTGAAAATACCATGGCATGTCACGGGGAACTGGTTGACACTTCCCTTGCAGACGACGTCCTTGCCGAGCATTGATGTGGAACAATATCATACTTGTTGCTATTGTCACAACGCTGAACGTTGCCTAATTCCTGCTGGATCATTATGAGGTTTTGAATGGAATTAAAAATTGCAACTATTTATAAAGTAACTATAATGGAGCAAACACAATTGGGTCTTACAGTGATAACAATGGGCTTTCGAGGTATTTCATGGATAATTGCAATCTTGAAATCCATTCAGAGCCCCATCGATAATGATCCAGCAAAAATCAGGCAACATTGTAGTAATAATAATAATAATAATGCTATTTTATTGTCACTATACACATGTACAATGAGATTAAAAGCAGCTCCTACTCAGTGCAGACATGTAATTAATCAAAAACAAAGACAAAAACAAAGGGGGGGTGATAAGGTACACAGTTCTGCGGCGCTATATACATATCTATAAAAAGACAATGAATGAATAGAGTGAATAAATAGGATTCCTATATGCAGTTACAGTACAAATTACAGTAGGTGGATAGATGGAAGTCCGGGAGTTTGGCTGTGAAGTCAATACATGTGTGAGTTCAGGGAGGTTATGGCTTTTGGAAAGCAACTGTTTTTGAATCTGTTTGTCCTTGTTCTGATGCACCTATAATGCCTCCCTGAGGGCAGCAGGTCGAACAGGCCAAATGCAGGATGGGAGCTGTGCTTGATGATGTTCTTCGCCCTGCTGAGGCAGCGGGAGGCGTATATGTCCATCAGAGAGGGGAGAGGGCAGCCAGTGATCTTCTGAGCTGCCCTAACTACCCTCTGAAGCCTCTCCCTGTCTGCCATGGTGCAGCTGCCATACCATGCTGTAATGCAGTATGTCAGCAGGCTCTGAATGGACGAGCGGTAGAAGGTCAGCAGCAGGTTGGAGTCCAGGTTGTGCTTCCTGAGGACCCTCAGGAAGTGCAGCCGCTGCTGAATTTTCTTGATAACCGCCGTGATGTTGTCTGTCCAGGAGATGTCAGCGGAGATGAGGACGCCAAGAAACCGGAAGGTGTAGACCCTCTCCACACACTCGCCGTTGATGTATAGGGGGGCTAAGTCGGTGCTGTGCCTCCTGAAGTCGACAATGAGCTCTTTTGTTTTCTTGGTGTTCAGAGCCAGGTTGTTTTCTGAGCACCTGGCTGTCAACCTCAGGACTTCCTCTCTGTAGGCTGCCTCGTCTCCCCTTGAGATGAGTCCGACTACTGTAGTGTCGTCAGCAAACTTGACGATGCGGTTGTTGTTGTGGGCCAGATTACAGTCGTGGGTGTAGAGACAGTATAGGAGGGGGCTTAGCACACAGCTCTGTGGGGAGCCGGTACTCAACATGCGAGTGGAGGAGAGGTGGGGGCCGAGTCTCACAGTCTGGAGCCGGTTGGTGAGAAAGTCCTTTATCCAGGCACATGTGAGAGTGGGGAGGCCAAGAGTGACCAGTTTGTCGATGAGAATGTCCGGAATGACAGTATTGAAAGCTGAGCTGTAATCTACAAAGTGCATCCGGACGTAGCTCTGCTCTGCTCCAGGTGGCTCAGCACACAGTGGAGAGCTACGGTGATGGCGTCTTCTGTGGATCTGTTTGTGCGATAGGCGAATTGGTGAGGGTCGAAGTCTGGAGGGAGATAGTCCTTGATGTGCGGGAGGACCAATCTCTCAAAGCACCAGAGTGAGGGCCACAGGACGGTAGTCATTTAGGCTGGTGATGGGAGACTTCTTCGGCACTGGGATGATTTTGGCTGATTTTAGGCAGGACGGGATAACTGCCTGGTCCAGGGAGAGGTTGAAGATTCTGGTAAAGATGACGGTGAGCTGGTGGGCACATGCTTTGAGCACCTTACCAGATACTCAGTCTGGGCTGGAAGCCAACTTAGGGTTCACTGCCAGGAGCACCCGTCTGACATTGTGCTCCCTTACAGTGAGTGGAGTAGTACAGGAGCTAGGTGAGGGTGGGAGCAGGGCTGTAGCAGGTGAGTGCTGCTGTTGTGATGTTTCAAAGCGGGAAAAGAAGCAATTTAGCTTCTCTGCCAGCGGCGCACTCAGGTCTTCTGTCGTTGTGGCACAGCCTCTGTAGTTTGTGATGTCTTGTATGCCCCGCCATACCTCCCGTGTATTATTGCTGGACAGATGGGACTCTATGCTCCTCTTTTGGTCCGCCTTGGCTTTTTTAATTCCACTTTTCAGATCGGCTCGAGCAACCCTGTACAAAGCTCTGTCACCTGACCCGAAGGCAGCATCGCGGCTCTTGTGTGTTAATTTGAATAGAAATTGCTGGTAACTTCAAGAAGTATAATAGTAAAGAGTATTCACTAAAGTTATTACAATCTTCAGATATATTTTTGGAGTGCTATTCATTGAGGTAATTGGTTGGATATAGTGGCATTTTGACCCAGCCAAAGGAAAGCAGAGGCTGAACTGCAGAAGGAAATAGAGATAACTAAAGGTTTGATTAAGATATGAGTCTTAAAGGATAATTGAGAAATTAAATAGTTTGGGAAGAATTCCTGATTCTAATTATAAATTAATAGCTGTTCAGATAAATGCATGAATGAACAATACAAGCATTTTTCAATCAATTGCAGTGCAAGCGGATTAATTAGTCTTGTTTGATACTGTGTTCCATTTAGGATTAGCCAGTGACCATGCAACAAAAGGTTGTCATTTGTGTTCAAGTGATCAGTCCTGTTTACCACACAGTAGTGACTACCGATGCCCTTGTAATTGGCATCAGGCAGAGGAAAAGAGAAAAACAAACCCATTGGAGAATATCATCAAAAAGTAAGTCCCCTTTTTCTAAGAGCCCTTTGTCAATTTTGTATGTAATTTATTCAAATCTAAATTTAGCTTCAAATGTTACAGTTCCTAGATAAGTTAATATTTATGTTGTACAGCATTGCGTGGATCAATGGATTATCTGCCTGATGTTATGAGGTTTTGGGGGTTTATCTATTAATCTCATGTTTTCCCAATGTGAATCAATTAAATTGTTCAAATTATTTTTTTTAAAGTTCTTAAAACCAGTTGTTGTTACTGCCGGGACTCTCCATTTCCTAAATTAGATTCGACTTCTTCAAGTGAATGGCTTAGTTCAGTTGTTCCTGGTTTTTCTTGGAGTGAGAGTAAATACATTTTGTTGGTACCAGTTATATACGCAGATTGAAACTCTCCAATGGGGTATTCATATGACCCGACTGGTGCTGGACCACGGAAATTGACGAGACCCTCCAATGTAAATATATGCCTAACCCGAGGCTTGCCAGTTCACTTTATATATTTATTCCTATGTCATATGAAGTAGAATAAAGCTTAAAACAGAAAATAAAACTGCACTCTTATTGGATTTATCAAAAATATATAAATAAATAAATGTGTACAAATAATTGAACAGTGTTGGGGGGGGTTGTTAGAGATGTGCTTTGGAAACTGACAAAGCAATCTCTTTAATACTTGTACTGTACTGTCACATCTATTTCTGGTTAATTAAAGCAACAACCGCGGAACTTTCTCTTCCCCCGACAATGTAATTAGATTCCCTTGCCAAATGCCTGCATTCTCTCAGGGGCATTACTATTGAGATAAATACTTCCCGCACAAGTGCATCAGCATGTATAGCATGGGATTCAGTGGGTGAGAAAGGAGTTTCGCATTACAGAAAATAACGAGACCACTGTTTACTTGGAATTTCACCCTTTTATAAAGCTGGGTGCTGTGTATCATTAAAATCAGAAATAGATTTTGCCAAGAGGCTGATGGAATTCAGAAACTTTAGTATTATAAGGTGACACTGAATTCTCCTCCTTTAGAAACCATGTTGAATGAATATCTAAATGATGGTTTCAGTGAAATAGTGAAACATGCTATCCCATTATAGACTTTCCTCGTTATTGTAATTTGTACAGAGGTACAGTGAAAAGTTTTGTTTTGCGTGCTATGCAAACAGATAGAGTGAAGGGGAAGATACAGAGTGAAGAATATAGTTTCAGCATCTCAGCACGCATCAGTTCCCTAGACAAAGTCTAATGAGGTAGAACTGAATCGGATTGTCCCCTAGCTTGGAAGAACCATTGAGAAACCTCATAACAAAGGCAATAAACATTTTCTGACTCTGGTGGTGCGTGCTTTCAAGGTTCGGTACCATCTGCCAGACAGGAGCATGGAAAAGGAATGACTGGTGTAGGACAAGTCTTTGATTATATTGGCTGCTTTTCCGAGGCGATTTAGATGAAGTCAATGGTAGTAAATCTGGTCTGTGTGATGGACTTGGCTACATCTACGACTCTTCACATTTTCTCGCAGTCTAGGGCATAGCTGTTCTCAAACCGATCCGATGTAAACCAACAGTTTGCTTTCTATGGTGCATCTGTAGAAGTTTTTTTTTGTCATTGGAAACATGCCAAATTTCCTCTGTCTCCTCAGGAAATAGATGCTTTGATGCCTTACAAATGCTTGGTGCTGCTAATGTAACCACTATGCAAACTAATTGTGACAAATTCAAAACATGCCAAATTACAGTCGTCAGTCATATAAGGCTGGGCCAGAATGTTTCAACTTGTTTTTGCATTTGATTTTATGCTTTTGCATTGTATAAAGGGTGCAGTTGTTAACTAGTGTTCACCTGTCAATTCCGAGAATGGGTTAATTTGCATGCATTTCTTTATGAAATATGTTGTGACAGTAATTCAGAACGTAGAACCACACAATACAGGAACAGGCCCTTCAGCCCGCGATGTCTATGTTGATCATGATACCAATTTAAACTGCAGACCTGCCTGCACATGATCTATATCCCTCCATTCCTTGCCTCTTCATGTACCTTTCTAAATACCTCTAAACATTGCTATCGTTTTTGCTTCCATCACTTCCCCTTGCTTACTACTCCATTTAAACAAAACAAATCTTCTTTAAATTTTCCTCCTCTTATCTTAAATCAATGCCCACTGGTATTGCCATTTGCATCCTGGGAGAAAGATTCTATCTACAGTATCTATCCCTCTCATAATTTTATATATTTCCACATAGTCAGCTTCTGATGTACCAGAGAAAGCAAGCAAAGCTTGTCCACCCTCTCCTAATAGCTGATACTCTCAAACCTAGGCAGAATTCTGGTGAATCTTCTGTGTTCTCTAAAGCCTTCACATCTACTCCTGTGATGAGGTGACCAGAAATTCATGCCTAACCAATGTTTTCTACCGCTGCAACCTGACTTTCCAATTATTCTAGTCATTGCCCCAACTGATGAAGGCAGGCATGCCATATGCCTTCTTTACTACCCTTTCCACTTGTGTTGCCACTTCCGAGGAGCTATGGACTTTCACACCAAGATAACTCATACGCATCCAACATTTATTGAATACTTTCCTCTTGCATTTTACCAGCTAAAGTGCAACACAGATTTGTTTGGATTCTCATTTTTCTCTCTAAACGTTCTACATTTTTTTAACAACATTTCAGGTTTAAAACAATATTTTAATTCCATCTCCATCAATCCCATGTGCTTTGACCTTCTCAATCAATCTACTCTTAGAAAGAAGGTTATCTAAGATTGCAATGGGATTTTGATTAACTGGGCCATTGGACTGGGGAGTGGCAGATGAAAAGTGTAGGAGGGAACTGCAGATGCTGGTTTAAAGCAAAAAGATAGAGACAAAATGCTGGAGTAACTCAGAAGGACCGTTCCGCTGAACACCTTCGCTCAGTCCGCCTGGACCTCCCTGATCTCCCAGTTGTCAAACACCATAACTATTCCTGGGGTCTGAAGAATATCCGTCTGAAGAAGGGTTTCGGCCCGAAACGTTGCCTGTTTCCTTCGCTCCATAGATGCTGCTGCACCCGCTGAGTTTCTCCAGCTTTTTTGTGTACCATAACTATTCTCACTGACCTTTCTGTCCTAGGCCTCCTCCATTGTCAGAGTGAGGCTAGATGTAAATTGGAGGAACAGCATCTCATATTTGGGCAGCTTACAATCCAGTGGCATGAATATTGATTTCTCTGACGTCAAGTAACTCCTGCATTTCCTCTCTCTCCATACCTCCCCCCCACCCAAGTCGCAATAGCTTCTCGTTTTCACCTAGGAAACAGCTAATAATGGCCTGTTTCCTTTATCATCATTACTATTTTGCATGTCATTCATTCATTTGTTCTATATCTCCCTACATCACCATTTATATCTCTCATTTTCCTTTCCCCTGACAGTCTGAAGATGGGTCTCGACCTTAAATGTTACCCATTCCTTCTCTCCAGAGATGCTGACTGTCCAACTGAGTTACTCCAGCATTTTGTGTCTATCTTCGGAGTGGCATATGGAGTTTAATTCAGATAAATGTGTGGTGTCCCAGGGCAGTAGGGCACTGGGATGTGTTGTAGATGAGAAGGGTCAGGGGGTGCAAGTATATAATTCTGTGAATGTGGCAACAGGGGTAGATGGAGTGGTAAAGAAAGCGTTTTTTCACTTGCCTTCCCCATTCAGGTATTGAGTACACGGGCAAACAACAAACTGCTGGTGGGTGAGGCAGCATCTGTGGAGAGGGTGGACAGCCACCGTTTCGGATCAGGACCGCTCTTCAGACTGATGGGGTAGTGGACGAAAGCTGGAAAAGAGAAGTGGGGTGGGGAAAAGTCTGGCAAGTGGTGGGAAATTGATTGGCAGATGGTTGGAGGTCGTGGTGAAAAGGAGACAAAAGGGTGTCAGATAAGGAGTGAAAAGGAGGAATGAAATCTGAAGCCGAGGGAGGATTCTGGGTGGAGGGTTCAGGCAAGAGGGAAAAAGGGGGGATAAATGGCAAATGGGGAACGCGATGGGAGATGAGCATAAGGAGGAGGGGGAAAAGAACAGAGTGATATAGGTGGTGGGAGAAATGTGTATGCACAGTGTTCAGATCAATAACAATGTTTCTGACCTGGGCCACCTCCACTGCCGGAGAGGTTGCATACAACAACACCTCATATTCTGCTTGGGTAGCGTACAACCCAGCAATAGGACCATTGAATTCTCTCATTTCAAGTAATATCCGCACCTCACCTCTCTTTCATTCCCGCTCCTATCCACCTCCACACCGGATCACACATTTCTCTCCGCACCCCAGACATCCTGCTCCTATCCCATCCTCCATAGTACGCTCATCTCGCATCTCTCCCATCTCCAAGTCCCCCATTTTTATTTAATCTTCCTCTTTCCCCACCCCCCATCCCCTTCCACACATCTCTCCCTGGGCTCGAAACATCATCTGTCCATTCCCTCCGTAGATGCAGCCTAACCAGCTGAGTTCCTCCTGCAACTGCAGTATTTTGTGACCTTATTGAATAGACATGTTTCAACTGTACAAGACATTGGTAAATTAGGAAAATTGTGTGCAGTCCTGGTTGCCCATCGTGGAAAGGATATCATTGAACTGGAAAGAATGCAAAACAGATTGAGGATGTTACCAGCCCTGGACGGTTTAAGTTATGAGGAAGGCTGGGACTATTTCCTGAACAGCGCAGAAGACTGGGTCATTATAGAAGTATAAAATCATGAGGAGCATTGATAAAGTGAATAGCCACAACGTAAGAGAATGTAAAACCAGAGGGCAGAGGTAAAGAGAAAATATTTAAAAGGGACTTGAGCTGCAGAGAATGTGGTAGAGGTGTAGATTATATTAAATGGCAAACCCGGCTCAAAGACCACATTACCTTATCATTCACTTGCTCCTAGCACATTTGATTGCATAACAACAAAATTAATAATTGATTTGAAAGTGGTCTCTTAAAAATATAAATGAGAGTTTGCTCTTTGTAATCTAAATGCTCTGTTTTTCAGAAAAGCAAAAGCTTGTGAACATTTCCCATTCAAAGAGGTAAAAACAAAAGTAATTTTAACATGTTAGCATCTTGTGAGGTAGATATGTAGCAAGGCATACTTAATAACCTCTTATTTTCTGTGTATCAGGTGATCAGGGAATTTCTTATCAGTAAGGACCATCCAATTCAAAAAGCTCAATGGAGGCGCCCAAATCTACTATTGCTTCAGGTATGGAGTACAGTTTTATAAGGAAGGTCACTCCAAATCTCACTATAGTACACCTAATTGGAAAACTTAATGCCAGAACTTTCAACGTCAGATTTTATGTGAACTAAGAAATGTGATAATCAGCCACGTTTGATCCTTAGTTTTCATTGAATTATCTGATGTTGACAGAAGATCAGTAGTGCATTACAATGAACACCTTTTCAGAGTAGCAACCAGATTTGTACTTAAATTTGACGTATCTAAAATGACTGCAAACAAGAATAAATAGAGCTGATGATTACACTGATGGAATACCAAATTTTTCACCCAATTTTGAAATGGTTCAGGGGTATCAAATCCACTAACATCCTTCTGCTTGTGAGGTTTTTCTTCTCCCTTTAGTTTTAGTACTTTGTGCAAACTTCTTCAGAGGACGGCACGGTGGTGCCTTACCCGGGTTTGATCCTGACTACGGATGTTCGTCTGTATGGAGTTTGTACATTCTCCCCGTGACCTGCGTGGGTTTTCTCTGGGATCTCTGATTTCCTCCCACATTCCAAAGTCGTTCCGGTTTGTAGGCTAATTGGCTTGGTATAATTGTAAATCTCTAGTGTGTTTATATTATCATTTATACAATGATAATCCTTTACTCGGTTATAGCGGGCAATCGGCAATAATGGACACCAATCTTTCCCCCACCCATGGTCTGTTATAACGAGTTTACTCAAGTTTAGAACATTTTTCGCATTTTCAAAAGATTCATAATTGGATAAACATGAAAGTGATTACATCTTTGAATCTCTTTACCTGGATAAGGAATCTATGGCATATGCATCTTCAAGGAAACGGAGGCAAGATTTTCTGCTTGATAAATCTGCTGATGCCACCAGATTTACAGCAAATAAAATTAGGCTGGGTTCAAGTTTCATGGCAGATAAATATTTTGAACTGAAATAAAAAATTTTACTATCATGAGACTAGGAGAATAAAATGTAATAAAAATTAAGATCTCAAAGTCATACAACATTAATAGATTCTTTTTCACATCTTTAGAATTTTGCTTTGAATAAAATGGAGTGGCGTAGACACTACACATGTGAAAAAGTCCTGCCATTACTTTCACATCACGATATGATGGAGAAAAGAATGGGTAAAAGGAATCCATGGCATTTACAGCCTGTGAGGTAAGTATTGATTGAAAATCAAAATACTCAATTGGTTTGAAGGGATTTATAGTAAGAAAGGCAGAGTTAACATTTCATGTTGATAGCCTTTCATCTGTCTTGCCTCTGTCTTGTCTCTCCTCTCTCTGTCTCTTGTTACCACTCTCTGTATCGTCTCTCTCTCCTCTCTGTCTCCTGTCTCCGCGCCTGTCTCTCTTGTCTGTAACCGAGTGCAGATTTTTCCTTTTGCTCTTCCCTACTTTTTCCCCTATAACATTTACATTTTTATTTCTCACTTATTCCAATTCTAAAAGGTAATCAAACCTGAAATGTTAACTCTTTCTCACTCATCAGGTGCTGCTTGACTCTGAGTATTTCCAATACTTAATTTTAATTTAAGATTGCATTTAGATTTTATTTCAGCATGCCGTTGGACCAAATTATTTATTGCTACTTGCACTTATGTTTTAAAAATTCTAATTGAAATTTTTAAATTATTTATAATCAATGAAACTGAAGGCAGCTTGCTTAATGTTGATGTTTGAATATAAATAGTGTGTGGGCGCACAAGCATTTGTATGTATTTGCAGTGTTGTGGAAATAATGGTATGCAACAAATATCTGAACCACATTCTTGCCCAGCAACCTGGGAGAGAGGGAGTAGTGAAGAACGGACACTTCTAAAATTATTTGTTTCTTTTGGGATTTCTAATACTTTTCTTTCTTTCTCTAAGTATCATCAAAACAAGAATTCGAAATGGGATTCCATTCTATGAAATCCTATGGGTAAAACCAGGTAAATCACTTTAAAACTTTTGACAACTTTGAATAAGCGCGTTCGGTATTCCGAAAAACGCATGGTATTCATGGGATTTGTCAGAGGTCATTCGTGATAAAGGAAAAGCGAACAAAGCGCTGGGTGTTTAAACGGTATAAATTGTTAACTATTCTACCAATTAATTTTTTAATTCTGTCAACTCAACAGAGGACAGGCGTCGCTCTTTTATGAACATTAATTCTGTCGTATTTCTATCTCAGTTCACAAACCCACCCTCTGGAATTACGCAGAACCTCTCCCGGCAGTGTTGGAGGACACACACACTCTCCCTCCCTCTCCCCCTCCCCCTCCCTTTCTCTCTCCCTCTCCCTCTCTCTCTCTCTCTCTCTCTCTCTCTCTCTCTCTCTCTCTCTCTCTCGTTTAATCAATATTTGGTAGGGTAATCGATACCCCGTTAATTATCGTGTAGGAAGGAACTGCAGATGCTGGTTTACACCGATCGTAGACTCAATGTGCTGGAGTAACTCAGCGGGACAGGCAGCATCTTTGGAGAAAAGGAATAGGTGACTTTTCGGGTCCAGACCTTTTTCCAGAGATGTAGCCGGACTCGCTGAGTTACTGCAGCATTTTGTGTGTATCCCCGATGATGACTGGTGTTCGGCTTTCGCCGGCACCGAGGGGGTTAACCGACAGCCACTAGATAAGGTGAGAGATGCAGCCGACTGTCCCCGACCCCTTGGGGAACGGGTTCCTCGGGAGTTGAAGTAGAGCTGAGCTGCAGTTAGTGCTTCATCTCCGTGCTGGCTGTAAGCCTGGGGCCACCACTGCTCCAGGCCGGTGTCCCGTCACTCCAGGGTCACCCCGGACATTTTCGGCCGCCACCGGATAGGGATGGGACAATCAGGAGGGGGACGGGGATGGTAGTGACACTCCGCTCACAAATCTGCCTCCTGCGGTTATGCAGGAGATAGGTGCGTGGTTCGCCCCTGTATAATATCCCTGTATAACCCGGGAGGGCAGCCTGAGTGAGAATGGAACTCATACAGCCAGACTGAGGGGGATTCATCTGTTGGAACAATAGGGAATAGGAGGCAGGGTGGACAGAGAGAGAGAGCGAGAGCTCTTATCCATGCACATGTCCAAATGTCTTTCAAAATGTGATTATTATACCTGCCTTAGTAACTTCCCCACCACCCACTGTGTGAAAAAAGTTGAACATCAGGTTCTTATTAAATCTTTCCCCTCGCACCTAAGCCCCCTAGTTCTTTTTAGTCCCAGATAACTTTCTTTCCTCACTTCAACCCCACCTATTCCCGTGTCCACCCTCCCTGCGTCCTCCGATGACATCTTTACATATTTAGATTAATTTGGTTTTGGGACACAGCACGGAAACAGGCCCTTGGTTCTGGTTTGTACCCTAAGGCCTTTCTCTTCCTGTGAATAGTCCCCACCATCTGGCATGTCATCACCTCCGCCCAAATTCCGATGTTAATGCTGAGAAATTGGCCCTCTCACGCACGTTTTTGTCACACGCAGTTTGTGCACATTAGATTGTCACTGCTGAGATTTCTGCATGGACCAGTGGAGAAGGGCGAAATAGTGTCGCTTACTCCAGTAGCAATTCAACAGCGCTTGCAGCGCCGGAGACCCGGGTTCGAGCTTGACTACGGATGAAACGCAGGTCTGCATACACGCAGCAGCTCAGCTGCCGAGAATGTTTATCTCGAGCGACCTATGACCTAGGCATGCGCAGTTGAAATACCGAACTCGCTTATTGTAAAGACAGCCTGGAATCGTAGGCTTGACTTGCTGTAACAAAAATGGATAGAAAAGGACGTAGCCCACATAAGAGCATAGCCCATATAACTCTAAAATATCCAAAGATGGCTGCAAGCATTTATTGTGCAATGCTGCTCGTTGGATTGATCTTTGTTTCCATGCAAATTCTCTTGGTTAAATTTGTGTTGCAAGCCATGTATGCTTCTGTTCGAAGACAAGCAAAATCAAATCGGTCATTTCAGATACATTCAAGAAACAATAATTGAGATGTTTCAAAACTTGCAAAATATTTTTTTTTTTTTAGAAATGAAATCTACTTCCACCATTAGAGTTCATTTTCAATAGGCTTCACTGCTTTTCTTGTATCTCGGCATACGTGAAAATAAACTAAACTCATGTCCACTCAAAGGTAGACACAAAATGCTGGAGTAACTCAGCGGGTCAGGCAGCATCTCTGGAGAGAAGGAATGGGTAACGTTTCGCGTCGGGACAAAGATAAAATGCAGTCGGAGACAGTAAGACTGGTAGAACTGGGAAGGGGGAAAGGATGGAGAGAGTGAAAGCAAGGGCTACTTGAAGTTAGAGAAGTCAATGTTCATATCGCTGGAGTGTAAGCTACGCAAGCGGAATATGAGGTGCTGTTCCTCCAATTTGCGCTGGGCCTCACAGTGACAATGGAGGAGGCCCAGGACAGAAAGGTCAGTGCGGGAATGGGAGGGGGAGTTAAAGTGTTGAGCAACCAGGAGATCAGGTAGATTTGAGCGGACTGAGCGGAGTTGTTCTGCCAAACGATCGCCAAGCCTGCACTTGATCTCGCCGATATACAGGAGTCCACACCTTGAACAGCGGATACAGTAAATGAGGCTGGAGGAGGTGCAAGTGAACCTCTGCCTCACCTGAAAAGACTGTCGGGGTCCTTGGACGGAGTCGAGGGGGAAGATATAGGTTTTGGTTTGGGTGGGAAGGGACAAGTTGACCAGGGAGTTGCGGAAGGGATGGTCTCTGGGGAAAGCGGAAAGGGGTGGAGTTGGGAAGATGTGGCCAGTAGTGGGATCCCGTTGGAGGTGGTGGAAAATGGCAGATCATGTCAACTCAACGGCATATAGATTTAATTGGAATTGTCTGCCATTTGATCTATTTATATTTGTGGTATTTGACTGTTTGACATGTTTGTTTCAGTTTGGACCTATAGAGTAATTCTGCCAAGGAAGCAATTTATTGATATCCCCCCCCCCCCCCACCCATTTCAGGGCACCATAATGTTTGGGACACATGGCTTCACAGGTGTTTGTAATTGCTCAGGTGTGTTTAAACGCCTCCTTAATGCAGGTATAAGAGAGCTCTCAGCACCTAGTCTTTCCATCACCTTTGGAATCTTTTATTGCTGTTTATCAACACGAAGACCAATGTTGTGCCAATGAGAGTCCTAGAAGCCATTATGTGACCGAGAAACAAGAATAAAACTGTTAGAGACATCAGCCAAACCTTAAGGTCACCAAAATCAACTGTTTGGAACATAATTAAGAAGCAAGAGAGCACTGGGGAGCTTACTAATCGCAAAGGGACTGGCAGGCCAACGAAGACCTCCACAGCTGATGACAGAAGAATTCTCTCTATAATAACGAAAAATCCACAAACACTTGTCCGACAGATCAGAAACACTCTTCAGGAGTCAGGTGTGGATTTGTCAATGGCCACTGTCTGCAGAAGACTTAATGAACACTAATTCAGAGGCTACACTGCAAGATGCAAACCACTGGTTAGCTGCAAAAATAAGATGGCCAGGTTACAGTTTGCCAAGAAGTACTTAAAAGAGCAACTGCAGTTCTGGAAAAAGGTCTTGTGAACAGATGAGATGAAGATTAACTTATATCAGAGTGGTGGCAAGAGCAAAGTATGGAGGAGAGAAGGAACTACCCAAGATCCAAAGCGTACCACCTCATCTGTGAAACACGGTGGTGGGGGTGTTATGGCCTGGGCATGTATGGCTGCTGAAGGTACTGGCTCATTTATCGTCATTGATGATACAACTGCTGATGGTAGTAGCATAATGAATTCTGAAGTGTATACATATCCTATCAGCTCAAGTTCAAACAAATGCCTTAAAACTCATTGGCTGGCCAGTTCATTCTACAGCAAGCCCATGGTCCCAAACAGACTGCTAAAGCAAAAAGGAGTTTTTCAAAGCTAAAAAAATGGTTGATTCTTGAGTGGCCAATTGCCCGATCTGAAGCCAATTGAGCATTCCCTTTATATGCTGAAGAGAAAGGTGAAGGGGACTAGCCCCCAAAACAAGCATAAGCTAAAGATGGCAGCAATACAGGCCTGGCAGAGCATCACCAGAGAAGACACCCAGCAACTGGTGGTGTCTGTGAATCGCAGACTTCAAGCAGTCACTGCATGCAAATGATATGCAACAAAATACTAAACATGACTACTTTCATTTCTATGATATTGCTGTGTCCCAAACATTATAGTCCCCTGAAATGGGGGGACTATGTATAAACTCTGCTCTAATTTCTACATGGTGAAACCAAAATGTATAAAAATGGCCTTTATTAAAATCTAACAATGTGCAATTTAACCACATGTGATTTTTTCCTATTACAAATTTCAAATTGTGGAGTACAGAGGAAAATAAATAAATGATAGGTCTTTGACCCAAGCATTATGTAATGGGGAAATAGCAGGACACTCAGCCAAATTATGGTGCAGATTATGACGCTGAAAACCTATTTCTTAATAAACAAATTAGTTCTAGCGTTTGTTTAACATCTAGAAAAGACTGAGCTGAGCACCTATGGAAACAATTTTTATGACTCTTTCCTAGAAAATTATGTTTACTCGGATGAACAGCATGAAGATTCTCAGTGTACTGTGACAACCCTAGAGGAGCAACATTTGTTTGAAGCAACGTACACAGATATTACTGCTCAGTTTCACAGAGAGAAAGCTGAAGAGAAGGAGAAGAAGCATAAAAAAGGTAAGTTGCCTGCCATTAGGAATGGTTAAGATCTGTGTAGAGATTATTGGGTAAGGGATGTGAGCAAGCCATTGACATGTGTGCACCTAACCTTTCCAGATCTGCCAATGTTATCATGTCATTTGAAGATCCTAATCGTAAATGGTAAGCCCAACAAAATAATATTGCTTGGTGACAGTAGCAGTGGTGGGAATTGAGAATGACCTAGATAGGGTAAATAGGTTAGATTAATTTCCCACAGCAGTAGGATCAAAAGCCTGGAACATAGATTTAGAGAATTAGAGGAAATGAGAAAAAATGCTTTTATTTAAAGGTTAAAGGTGTCTGGAACTTACTGCTATAAAGGGTAAACTCACTACACTTAAAAAACAATTAAAATGTATATTTGAAAAACCATGACCTGCAGGACTGTGGATTAAGTGCTAAACGACTGTGTTCGGTTAGGTGGCTATTTTTTAACTGACTAGGACACGATGGCGTGAACAATTTGAGAATCTGTTTCACGGTTCATGTTTTATTTTTCCCTTTATAGCGGAGAGGAAAAGAGGGAAGATGATTGTGTTTATTTATTGCTGTGGTTCCAGACTTCAAATGAATGAGGGTTTGGATCTGGGGAGAAAGAAAAAACTAAATTTCAAGTTTTGAAGGAAACCAATTTCAGACTGCTGTTCATGTTCCAAGTCACTTCGCCAGCCTCCGGCTTCTCCTGAAACTGGAGTAATAAGTCATTGTTGTGGTAGACAAAAATGCTGGAGAAACTCAGCGGGTGAGGCAGCATCTATGGAGCGAAGGAAATAGGCAATGTTTCGGGTCGAGACCCTTCTTCAGACTGATGTGAGGGTGGGGGGAGGGAGAAGAAGGGAAGAGGGGAGGACAGTGGGCTGAGGGAGATATTCCCTTTGTTCCACCCATCTGAGCTGAGAAGGGGAGGAGAAAGCAGGGACTACCTGAAATTGGAGAAGTCAATGTTCATACCGCTGTGGTGTAAACGACCCAAGTGAAATATTAGATGCTGCTCCTCCAATTTACGGTGGGCCTCACTCTGGCCAGGGAAGAGGCCCAGGACAGAAAGGTCGGATTCGGAACGGGAGGGGGAGTTGAAGTGCTGAGCCACCGGTAGATCAGGTTGGTTATTGCGAACTGAGCGGAGATGTTAGGCGAAGTGACACTGTCGTTGTTTTGGGATTTGTTAACAACTGCTGTTGTAGTTAGTATAATATTTGCACTGATTAAGGAAAATTACAAGAGCGATGGGGTTCTTAGTTTAGCAAGGGTGGCATTCCAGACCTCTATCCAAATTGTAGCAGGGGGAGGAGAAATACCTTTTTTTTTTAAACACAATTTAATTTTAATTAATGAGCAATTTGGAGTATTGATTCATTACCAAGAATAGTAATATACAACGATTATTGATAACACTATGTAGCATCTCTGCTTAGAAATTCACCCCTATTTGATATGACATAGCTAAAGAGACTTGCAGTAGAATTAACATTAAAAAATCTAAATAACTACAGGTGCTGCCCATTATGGGATAACAGAAAATGTTGAAAATATTCGCAAGTTGGCGGATGACACAAAGCTGGGTGGCAGTGTGAACTGTGAAGAGGATGTTAAGAGGTTGCAGGGTGACCTGGACAGGTTGAGTGAGTGGGCAGATGCCTGGCAGATGCAGTATAATATAGATAAATGCGAGGTTATCCACTTTGGCGGCAAAAACAAGGGGGCAGATTATTATCTCAACTGGGTTAGGTTAGGTTAGGGGGAGGTACAGCGAGACCTGGATATCCTTGTACACCGGTCACTGAAAGTTGGCGTGCAGGTACAGCAGGCAGTGAAGAAAGTTAATGGAATGTTGGCCTACATAACAAGAGGATTTCAGTATAGGAGTAATAAGAGGTTCTTCTGCAGTTGTATAGGGCTCTAGTGAGACCACATCTGGAGTATTGTGTACAGTTTTGGTCTCCTAATTTGAGGAAGGACATCCTTGTGATTGAGGCAGTGCAGCGTAGGTTCACGAGATTGATCCCTGGGATGGCGGGACTGTCATATGAGGAAAGATTGAAAAGACTAGGCTTGTATTCACTGGAGTTTAGAAGGATGAGAGGGGATCTTATAGAAACATATAAAATTATAAATGGACTAGACAAGCTAGATGCGGGAAAAATGTTCCCTATGTTGGGCGAGTCCAGAACCAGGGGCACAGTCTTAGAATAAAGGGGAGGTAATTTACGACTGAGGTGAGAAAAAACTATTTCTCCCAGAGAGTTGTGAATTTATGGAATTATCTGCCACAGAGGGCAGTGGAGACCAAATCACTGGATGGATTTAAGAGAGAGTTAGATAGAGCTCTAAGGGCTAGTGGAGTCGAGGGATATGGGGAGAAGTCCTGGGATGTCTGGACTTTCATATGAAGAAAGACTGGATAGACTCGGCCTATACTCGCTAGAATTTAGGAGATTGAGGGGGGATCTTATAGAAACTTACAAAATCCTTAAGGGGTTGGACAGGCTAGATGCAGGAAGATTGTTCCCGATGTTGGGGAAGTCCAGGACAAGGGTCACAGCTTAAGGATAAGGGGGAAATCCTTTAAGACCGAGATGAGAAAAACATTTTTCACACAGAGAGTGGTGAATCTCTGGAACTCTCTGCCACAGAGGGTAGTTGAGGCCAGTTTATTGGCTATATTTAAGAGGGAGTTTGATGTGGCCCTTGTGGCTAATGGGATCAGGGGGTATGGAGAGAAGGCAGGTACGGGATACTGTGTTGGATGATCAGCCATGATCACAATGAATGGCGGTGCAGGCTCGAAGGGCCGAATGGCCTCCTCCTGCACCTATTTTCTATGTTTCTATAAATTGCAGGTCAAGTAGCATCTGAGGAGAGAGACGAGGTAGCCATGTTTCAGGTTAATGATGTTTGATCACTCCTGATGGGTCAACAGTCTGAAATATTAACTGTTTCTCTCTCCACAGATACCATCTTATCTACCGAGTCATTCCAACAATGTTATCTAGCATAATCAGCATGTTCTACTCTCCCTGAAATGTTAATTTTCTTTTACAAGAGATACAAGATACAAGATACATTTAATTGTCATTTGGACCCCTTGAGGTCCAAACGAAATGCCGTTTCTGCAGCCATACATTATAATAGAATGAATTTCAGGGGCAATGTTCTAAAATGGTGTTTTAATGGCTTTGAAGACACCTGATGTATGTCTGGACTCGTATATTATTCTCGTAATTTAAAAACCTCCTTGTCTCTTTCCATCCAATTAATGTACTTTTGACTATCTCAAAGTTCATTGAGCAAAGTGCCGCAATCCCTGAAACGGAATTTACCATAGGTTTTTAACTGTTAAAATGGATCTCCTTTCTTGTGTTTTGCTTCAGGTAAAAGTAAGAAAAAAGACAAGACCACACCAGTGCCTGATGAAATTATTCAACTAATGTCGACAATGAGTTTACAACCTGTTGATCAAAGTTTGGATGCAAAAAGGCAACTTGATCTAAAGAATGCAGATCAACAAACAAATCCTTCCAACGGGACACATCTGACTACATCTATTGGCTTTTCTATTGAATATTCTGTGTTGCCCAAAGATTTCTGGAGGGAATCCACAATTGACATTTCACAATCTGCAAAACATCACAGTGCAGAAGAAGAAAAATTTGATAGTGAGTCTTTATTTCTCAAAGCATCAGAAAATGGGATGAGTCCCTCCACTGTTTCTCCATCAGCGTCTTTATTGGTTGCAGAGATGCACTTAAGTGATATAGACTGGAGTCAATCATTTAGTACACCACATTCAGGGCGTTCTCCGGTAATACAAACTGAACAAGCTCAGTTAGTGAATAATGGGAATTGTGTTCCCATTAGCTCTTCCATCAAATCAATGGAAGATGATGCCTGGAAGAAAAATCCTGCAGTGCCTTCTCAAGAATGTGTTAGAAAAAATATGGAATTATTTTATGAGGATACGCCCATGCTGCAGGATTTTAATCACCTGCCTTTAAAAGAGAGAATTCTATTGAATAATTCATGCCAGGTTTTATCTCTGCCTCGGGCAAACTCGAATTCAAGTGAAAACAACAATTTGCCAGGTTCTGCTTCCATTAAAAGTGATATACCATCTGCTGAAGCAGATTCTAAGTCTCTTATTGAGGCCAAACTCGCAAGTAATTCCAATAAAGAGAAACTCGCCAGGGATTCATTCTCAGAAACTCGACATGCTCAGCAAGAGGGAAAGGAAATATACATTTCTAAGAAAATTGCAGGTCATCATTCCAAACCACGGACTGTACCCAAAAAGAAGGTGATAAAAGATTCAAGGGAAAGCGTTTTTGGAACTTGTGACCCAGTATTGTATTCGTACCAAATTTTAAATCCAGAGTGCATCACATCTGCAGTGGAGGAAAAAAAATCATGCAAACCAATCAGAACGAAAACAGTGAATGGATGTAGAGCGACAATTGCACCAAAAGGTGTGTATTACACCATATATTCATCTAGCGAAGATAGTGATTCAGAGATTTCAAAAAATCTGAACCAAAAGCAAGGCATCCATTTAAGAGCTGGAGAGAACACAGTAATCCCATTCTGCACTGCACAACACAAACAACCTCATGTTCAGCAGAATAAATGCAGGCCTACCATTGATAGAATTTGTAGTACCAATAGTCGGTGTGAAGTAGATAATGCTACTGTTTTAAGGAATAATGACCAAACACAATTGCGCAAGTACAACAAAGTTAAGAGCAACCGTGTCATCTCCCAGAAAAATACTTGTGGCAGTGACACCATTCTGCTGAAATTGCCTTTGCGCAGTGTGGAAAATCAGAAAAACCCTGGTGATGCTGACGATTCCATTATAGTAATAAGTGACAGTCCCCTTCCACTTTCTGAAAGACTAAAGTTTTAACTCCAGTTGAATTATTTCACTCAGTTGCAGAAATTTGAGAACAGTCTGACACCATATTTGCTCACGTTGAATTTCCTGCATTGCAAACTGGCAGTCATTTTAAATGTTCCAAAGAGTATATTTAAAAAAAATTCTTCTTCTTAATTAATTTTCCTTATCACTTTCCACCTTATTCTGTTACTGGCACATTCTAATTTCATTTATAACGGTGAGTTTTAAATATAAATATTTTTTAGTATAGTTTAACTATTTCACTTGCATTGGGAACATTTTAACCTCTCAACCCCTCTTCCCATTCATTATTCTGTTTCTCTGAAGGTAAAAATAAAATTATTTTGTATTGAGATAAATGATAATAAAGGATCAATCACATTAATTAGTTTGGTCTACAGATAAGAACAGATGTGGAGGATGATGCATGCAGACAAGTTAGAAAGTGCATTAACAAAAAGGAATAATAATCATGGGGATTCCAATCACCCTGGTGTTAAATCATGGGGATTCCAATCACCCTGGTGTTAATTGGTCCAAAGAGGAAATAATGGAGACATGAGCACAGAGTTTATGGAATAAGTAGAAAGCCCAAGGGAAGATTTAGTATTTAATCTAGTAATATGAAATGAATCGGAGCAGATAGAAGTAAAATAAACCATAAATCAGTTGTGAGGTTGTAATCTATCTGATATAATAGAGAACATCAGTATAATGCAAATTAGATTATTTAAAACAAATAAAAGAAAATGTTGGAAATGGTTAGGGTGCATCAGCGGAATAATAATAGCATTTCAGAAACTTTAAAAAAAGATAAGTTTTCCGTAGCAAAGGATGTGGGAGAGGGATGGGTGGAACAAAGGGAATATCTCCGATTGTGTGTGACCATATGAGTTGTAGCAATGGGAATTGCAGTTAGGATCAGAGTGTGCTTTTACCTGTGTAATGTATTTCTAATAGCATGGTTGTGGATCACACCCAGCTGGCCAGGCTATACAAATAAGAAAAGGATAAATGGGCTGATATGGTGACAGCAGAAACATTAAATAATGAATCTTGAAGACTGATGATATATTTAGTTTAGAAACAGGCACTTCAGCCCACTGAACACGCCAGCCATCGATCATCCGTTCACACAGGTTCCATGTTATCACATTATCCACTCCTTGCACACTGGGGGCTATTTACAGAGGTCAATTAACCTTCAAACCCATACACCTTTGGGATGAGGGAGGAAACCAGGAAATCCGCACAGACACAAGGAGAACGCACAAATTCCACATAGCACGTGAAGTCAGGACTGAATCTGGATCTCACATTGAGGCAGAAGCTCTACCAGCTGTGCCATTGTGCAGTAACATGTTTCTCAGGCTTGCATTGAGTTTTGTTGTAATAATGCAGGTCACCTACAGAAAGATCAGTCTGGGTGTGGGGTAGGAATTAAAGTGACAGGCTACCAAAAGCTCAGGTTCACTGCTGTGGATTAAATGCAGGTGTTCCATGAAGTGACCATCTACCATTGTGCGCATCAAATGCAGCACACTATATTGGAATTGCTGCTTCATTTTGAAAGACAGCAGATCAGTTTAGTTTACTGTCACGTATACTGAGGTACAGTGAAAAGCTTTTTATTGCGTGCTAACCAGTCAGCACAATACATGATTACAACCGATCCATTTGTGGTGTATAGATACGTGATAAGGGAATGAAGTTTAGTGCAAGGTAAAGCCAGTAGGAAAGAGATGAAGGGATAGTTGGTGAATCTGCTCTGGTGGCATTGGAGTGTTTAAGAAAGAACTAGTCTGCAGAGAGGTCTTGACCCGAAACGTCACCTATTCCTCCGCTCCAGTGATGCAGCCTCGCCCACTGAGTTTCTGCAGCATTTTTGTCTACCTTCGATTTTCCAGCATCTGCAGTTCCTTCTTAAACATTTTGTCTATTCCACTGCAAAATCTCCTCAAGGTATGCCTACTTTGAAGTTCTCCTCCCTCCGACATCAGTCTGAAGAAGGGTTTCGGCTCGAAACATTGCCTATTTCCTTCGCTCCATAGATGCTGCCTCACCCACTGAGTTTCTCCTGCATTTTTGTCTACCCAAAAAGGAATTATCCCTTTGAAATACTGAAGAGATGGATATGAATTTGGTGGTGCCTTGTCAGAGATGATAGAGATTGAGAATCTATTGAATGCAGAGTTATTAGAGTGGAAGGTAAAGATGACAGATCTCTGTCTGGGAGGAATAATGCTGAAAATAGAGGTGTGGGAAATGTATGAGGTGTGGTCAAGGTCTCCACCATGACAGAGAGAAAGACATGCTGTTTATTTCATATTGTGTGTTGCAAAGCAGTGCCAGTGCATCCTGTTGGTCCTGCGACATGTCCTTCTCATCTACTGTACGGGTGAAAGCTGTTAGCCCCGCTGTTAGGAGCTTTAATACCTTTTGGAGTTTGACATCCATGCCTCTAACTCCTACTCCGATATGTTTCCATATGCAATTGTTTACAACAGGAACATTCAGGGATATACAGTTACCCGGTGCCAAGTGTCCAATACAGCCTGTTCCTGTAGCTGGTTAAAGGACATATAATCTATACTGGCAGCTAGTTTTTGTTCCAGGTTTTGGCCAGTCTTGTCTGGCTGTATGAAGTTGGACACCATGTCCAGTAGATTTTCACGTTCCTGCACCCCCTGCACACTTGATTTCTCTTCTGCAAACCCCTCTTCAGGATCAGCCCAGAACTGACCCCCAGTACTCCCCTCTGACGAGGAGGATGCACTGTGCAGCCCTACAAGAGGTGCTGCTGTGGGTTTTACATAGTGCCCACAGTAACTTGACTCCATCTCCCGGAGCCTGTCACGTTGGAGCAAATGCTCCACACAATGCTCCATCCGGCTCCAGCGCTCACGGTCGCTGGCCGCTCGCAGCTGCTCAAAGTCGGACTCATCTGAGTCCACGACTTTGTTGGTTTTTTGTTTTGCCTTACCGCCCGGCCACGGAGTGGATCTGGCCGGTGCGGAGGCGACATCGGGCACAGCCGATCCCATTATAGGTGATTCTTGTGCTGCTGCTGGCTGCCCGCTACTCCGCGGTCCTCCCCCACCAGCTTTGTCGCAGCCCTCGTTGTTTTCTTCGACTTGTCCATGCTCCCCACCTGTAAATCAGTATGGGAAAACACAAAAAGACCGCAGAGTAACTCTTACCTGCAGGTTCCGGCTTTTAAACTGCCGCTGCGGGGGAACGTCGTTCCACCCCGCCTGACTGTTTCGCAATGCGTGTAGCGATATGACACGCATGCGTCCTGGTGGGGTTCTTCACGTAGCCACTCGCGTGACTCCGAAGTAAAATCAATATTTTCTTTGAGCTATACCAGCAAAGTGGAACAGCTGGATGAGGCATTGGGTAGTGAGATGACTAATTAAATAAATCGATTCAGAATATAAAACAATATAGCACAAGAAGAGTTCCCTTTAGCCCACCATCTGTGTGAGGACCGTGAACCTTATCTGCCTGCCCATGGCCAAACCCCACTTTTCTCTGCCCCTTCTTGTGTCTGTCTGTTACACGGATTGATTGTACTACTTAATTTAATAGCCAAATTACAGAGTTACCTACTGAGAAAAGAGCATCGCATGTAAGTGTCCCACAATTTTGCATGACTAAATCACAGCAAAGACTCCTGTGTGTCATTCGCACTCATTTGTGAAAGGTCTTGGATAAGCTGGTGACCTGATAGATCTCCTGAACCCCTGGGGAAAGCTTACTTTGATCTTTCATGGTTTAAATTGCTCTATGTACTTCAAAAAGGTTCTACAAAGATGGAAAAAATGTTAGTGTTTATTTGGTGAAGTAATGCTTATTTGAAAACAACATCAATTAAATGATCAATTAAAGTAACAAGTTAAATAAAAATTCTCTCGGTTGTCTCTAATGCTTTAAAATGCAATTATCGGAACTATAAAATGGTGGAAAGTGAACTGAAAGGAAATGAATTATTTTCACTGAAATCTCATAAATATCTGCTTTATGAAGGTTCTACATATAATGTTAATAAAGGTGTGAAAAAATTGTTGACTCAACAAAACCTTTGCTTATCTATTTTGCTTTTACCTTTTACTTGAATACGTATCAAAGGTAATCCAGGTACATATTTCAGCATAGTATAGATCTGAGTATGGAGATACAGCAAGCAACACCAATATTGGCCTCATAAATACAATTAGTCTAGATCTGTCTTGGGAATAGATACCAAAGTTCTTGAACTTTAAAACAAGCTTTTTTTAAACTCAGAAAACAGTGCTGGAGGCCCTCAGCGGATCAAACAGCATCTGTGGAGGGAAATGGATAGAGGACGCTTTGGGTCAGAATTCTTACTCTGAAGAAGGGCCTGAACCCAAAGCGTTGTCTGTCCATTTACCTTCACAGATAATGCCTGACTTCCTTCTAGCACTTTGGGAAGAAAGAATCCAGCACAAATAATCACATCTAAAAAAACATTAAATGCTTAAATTATTTTTGCACCCTTAATTAGTAGAAATATTCAAAACAACAGCGACACTGCTAGTCCTGTGTGTAAATGTGTAGATAAGGCCCAAGACAACCCATCCAAGATGCACCACTCTGCTGTTAAAATACATTGAGTGATGTGCCTCATGCAGGCATACAACCAATAAAATCACACATTTAGTTTGTTTCAGTGTAAATATTCCTTGAAAGACATGCTAAACACATCTAGTCAATATTTCTGATGCTGAAGTTATTGTTTGTATCCAAAAATTTGGGAAGGAATTAAACACTATTATTACTAGAGAATTAATAGTAGGCAAACTAATAAGGTAAAGGCTGATAAGTTGCAGGACCTGTTCATTTGCACTCTATAATCCTAACAATTTGGCCACATAGAATTACGGCAAAATATCTTAGCTGGAAGACTGCTGGTGTAATATTCTTGTTCAGAACGGGCAGGAGGTTGAAAGTGCAAAAGTAGGATGTCCAACCTAAAGTATACTATTGGAAAAATGTATAAATCAATTATTAAGCAGACAATAACAACATTTGCAAAGTCATAAACTGATCAAGCAGAGTCAGCGTGGCTTCATAAAGTGAATCATACCTGGTAAATTTAATTCAGGTTCTTTGAAACATAGAAATTAGGTGCAGGAGTAGGCCATTCGGCCCTTCAAGCCTGCACCGCCATTCAATATGATCATGGCTGATCATCCAACTCAGTATCCCGTACCTGCCTTCTCTCCATACCCCCTGATCCCCTTAGCCACAAGGGCCACATCTAACTCCCTCTTAAATATAGCCAATGAACTGGCCTCAACTACCCTCTGTGGCAGAGAGTTACAGAGATTCACCACTCTCTGTGTGAAAAAAGTTCTTCTCATCTCGGTTTTAAAGGATTTCCCCCTTATCCTTAAGCTGTGACCCCTTGTCCTGGACTTCCCTAACATTGGGAACAATCTTCCTGCATCTAGCCTGTCCAACCCCTTAAGAATTTTGTAAGTTTCTATAAGATCCCCTCTCAATCTCCTAAATTCTAGAGAGTATAAACCAAGTCTATCCAGTCTTTCTTCATAAGACAGTCCTGACATCCCAGGAATCATTCTGGTGAACCTTCTCTGCACTCCCTCTATGGCAATAATGTCCTTCCTCAGATTTGGAGACCAAAACTACGCAATACTCCAGGTGTGGTCTCACCAAGACCCTGTACAACTGCAGTAGAACCTCCCTGCTCCTATACTCAAATCCTTTTGCAATGAAAGCTAACATACCATTTGCTTTCTTTACTGCCTGCTGCACCTGCATGCCTACCTTCAATGACTGGTGTACCATGACACCCAGGTCTCGCTGCATCTCCCCCTTTCCCAATCGGCCACCATTTAGATAATAGTCTGCTTTCCCGTTTTTGCCACCAAAATGGATAACCTCACATTTATCCACATTATACTGCATCTGCCAAACATTTGCCCACTCACCCAGCCTATCCAAGTCACCTTGCAGTCTCCTAGCATCCTCCTCACAGCTAACACTGCCCCCCAGCTTAGTGTCATCCGCAAACTTGGAGATATTGCCTTCAATTCCCCCATCCAGATCATTAATATATATTGTAAATAGCTGGGGTCCCAGCACTGAGCCTTGCGGTACCCCACTAGTCACTGCCTGCCATTGTGAAAAGGACCCGTTTACTCCTACTCTTTGCTTCCTGTTTGCCAGCCAAACGGGAAGCAAAGAGTAGGAGTAAACGGGTCCTTTTGAGAGAGACATCCATCAGAATAGATGGAGATATAGTATTTGTGAAGCTGCCCCACTTGGTTACTTTGTAAGATAACTTTGTGATGTTCAAAATACGAATGGATAGAGGGTTGGCCGGCTAGCAGAAATAGTGTGTAGGAATTAGCAGGTAAATATCATTAGGCAACTTGTTTTGCAGGGATTAGTGCTGCAGGATTAGTGCAGTTTACAATATTTAGCAGAAGGAAGCAAAGGTACAGATTTGTAGATGGTCCAAACGTAAGTGGAAAATCAAGCTGTGAGGAGCATTAAAAAAAGGTTTACGGTGATATTGATAGGACGTGAGTTGGAAAATGGGATGAAATGTGGTTAAATGTAAAGTAGTTTGCAAATGAAGGACAGCTACAGAAGGCTGCAACACAAAGGTACTTTCTGGTATAAAGCCAGCACAGTGCTAATCAGGAAGACTAAAATACATTTACAGCATTTAAAAAACACTTGGGACAGGTACATGATTAGGAAAGATTTATGGCCCTGTCTCAAGGTGCGAGTCCACCCACGAGTGATCCCGAGTGAAAGAAAAAATCACACTCGTGGTTGTCTACGAGATTCAAAGTTAATGTTCACGAGTTTAAACGAGTTCCCACGTGTATGTCTAAGTTTGCCGTTTACTTCTCATTTCTGCGATGTATCAAGTTCCTCTCCCGAGTTACCAAGTTCCTCTCCTGAGTTACTCTTGAGCCAACCGTGAATGAAGGCCTGTTTTAAGTATCAAACAGAGGAGCTGGACAACATCTCATACAGTAAGTATATTCTGATTCAGTATTGAAAGTTATTCAATTTCAGAACTTAAAAAAACTAGGCAGGATCTCGGCCCCGCACTCGCTGCCGTTGTGCAGCAAGGAGGCGGTGGCAGCGAAGCAACAGTGTTAAAGAAGACAGCTCCATCCTGCAGCTTTGAGTTAAAGATAGAATTCAGCGCGGCTGCATCTATTGATATGACCTACAACGGGAAAATGTGCACCGTCCAGTGCCAGAGCGTTTCTCTCTGCTTCATATACGTGGGAATTCCCTCAGTGGTCACTCAGCGGGACAGGCAGCATCTCTGGAGAGAAGGAATGGGTGACGGGATGACGTTTCCAAAGTTCTGCTGCGTCTTTGTGTTACTCCAGCACTGTGTTCACTTTTTGTCAACCAGCATCTGCCCTTTCTTGTGTATGACATTTGTATCCGTGGCAATTGATTGTCGCTCCCTTCAGTTTCCCAGGGGGTCGGGACGGGACTGGAGTTGGGAGGGGATGGGGGGGGGGGGGGGGGGGGGGGGGGGGAAGTGTGGAGAGGAGGGGGGGAGGGGTTGGGGTAACTTCGTATGGGAGACAAGTGTAGGAGAGGTGTACTGACTGTGGGCAGACACTTTGGTAGTGATTGCCCACCAATCTCAAAAGCCGCTGTGTCTCCCTGTCCCTCGGATAGCAGGGGGCGATCAAACAGCACAATACCCCCTCCCCCTCCACGCCAACATGAAGGGCAACGATCCCAAGGCTTTAGCGTCAGGAACAGCGGGCAGGCGACAATCACCCACCATAACGCGAGAGAGATCATGCACTGTTGTAGGTCTCCTTTGCACGTCGGTGTTTCTGTCTTTCTCCATCTCATTGTTGGTCCTGTCTGTCACCACCCCCACCCCCACCCCTCTGCTTCCCGGCCATGTGTGTGACCCCTTCCCTCCCCTCTCCAGCTCCCCACCCATTGCACCTGGCGTGGGGGTTTTGCACCGTCTTCACTTTTGGCGACGCCAGCAGGTCAGTGCCAGTCGCCCCTGGGCAGGGGCTCGGGGGCTCTCTCCCAGTGTGGCCACGGACTGGGGGGATGAGAGTCAGTGGGCACTCCGGCTCTGCCTCACCATGGGCAGCCGCCAACCAAGCCTCCCATCCACGTCCACATGCTCGGTAGAACAGGAGCTGAGACTGGGAACTGTACCGCCCTTGCCCCCACTCTCCTGCTCACCTAACCCGCCCATCCCTTCTCTCTGGGTATTGAAGGCGCTTCTGGTCTGCAGTGTGCAATAGTCACCAAAATTCACCGCATCTTTAGAAAGGAAAAATACAAAACATGTCAATCCCACTGGATGGGCCTTAGTCATGATGCTGTACAACATGGAAACAGGTCCTTCGGCCCAGCTTGGCTGTGCTGTCCAAATTGGCATCTTGGGGTAGCCCTATTTGCCTGCATGTGGCCTATAGCCCTCTAAACCCTTTCCATCCATTTACCTGTCATTAATAACCTCAAGAAAATTCCTGCTTCAGTTTCCTGGGTCGAACTCAGAGAGAAGTCACCCCCCTTTCCAGGGTTAATCGCTCCACTGTTTATAATGCTCTCTGCATTATGAAGTCCTCTACAGTGAACCCAATGGGCAATCACTACCAAAGCGTCTGCCCACACAGTCGGTACACTTGTCTCCCGTACTAAGTCACCCCAACTACCCCCCCCCCCCTCCACCTCCCCTCCCCTCCCTCCTCCTCCTACCCCCCCCCCCCCCCCTTTCCCTCCCAACTCCAGCCCCGTCCCGACCCCCTGTGAAATTGAAGGGAGCGACAATCAACTGCCACGGATACAAATTATGTCATACACAAGAAAAGGCAGATGCTGGTTGACAAAAAGTGAACACACGGTTCTGGAGTAACACAAAGGCAGCAGAATTTTGGAAACTCATCCCATCACCCATTCTTTCTCTCCAGGGAAGCTGCCTGCCCGCTGAGTTAAAGAGTGCCCACGGTAGACTCACGAATCACTACGGTAAACTCACGGGCTACTACGTTCTTACAACGAGTTTAAATGTTTCAAATTTTAACTTCAAGAGTAAATTTGACTCGTGGAAATCTTTAAACATGTTTAAAGCTTTTCAAAAGTTAACAAGTTTCCCGGGTACCTGCCGTTAGCGCCACGAGTCGCTAAGTTGCGTCCACGAGTTCCGACGTTCCCGCTACGTTAATTGTACGTGATTACCGCAAGTTTAATTTGTTTTAAACTCGGGGCCACTCGTGGGTCGACTCGCACCGTGAGACGGGTTTTAGAGGGTAAGATCACATACACAGGAAAATGGGACTAGTTTACATTGCACATTTTAGTTAGTATAGACTAGTTGGGTCAAAGAGCCTGTTTCTGTTATGTGATGTCATATCAAGAATTCAGTGACAGGCTTCGGTCCTGTTTTGGAAGAGTCAATCCAAGGGGTGCCATCTCAAACTAAGATGGTACTCATTTAAGACTGAAATGAGGAGGAGGATTTTATCTCAAGTGGTGTGAGACTTTGGAATTCAGAATCACAAGAAAGCTGTGGTGATTCTCAATAAGTACATGAGCAAAAATTAAGGACTCATCTATTCAATTATACTTGATGTTTCATAGCCCTTTAAATTGCAGTTGCTGCCAAACAAACACCCTGACAAGCTGCAACATGCTCCTACAACCAACAACCTGACCAACCTTCTTTCTGCAAACCAGGGCACCTCTCAGAACCATGGGTTTGAATAACTTGGGCTTTAAAAAAATACTCGACAGGAATGTGCTGCCTACATGCATTGCTGCCCTTCATGTGAAGCACAATCTGAACTTTGTAAGCCTGCTGGTGATGACTTGCAAGAAAATAGTATCCTGATAGTAAATGATTGCAAGCCCAGGGGGTGGGGCTAGGATTTGCCACAACCACTAATGAGCAAGGTTTCAAATCCACTCCTAACATTTAGAAACGTTCAAAATGGTACGGCATGATGGCGCAGCATTAGAGTTGCTGCCTTACATCGCTTGCAAGGCCAGAGACCCGGGTTCGATCCCGACTACGGGTGCTTGTCTGTACAGAGTTTGTACGTTCTCCCCGTGACCGTGTGGATTTTCTCTGAGATCTTCGGTTTCCTCCCACGCTCCAAAGACGTACAGATTTGTAGGTTACTTGACTTTGTATAACTAAATTGTCCCTAGTGCTTGTTGGATAGTGTTAATGTGTGGGGATCGCTGGTCAGTGTGGACTAGGTGGGCCAAAGGGCCTGTTTCCACGCTCTATCTCTAAACTAAACTGAACTAAACTAAACTCTTCAAAATCAATGAAGCAAATGTAACTTTAAAAATTACTACAAGTAAAAAAAGTACCTGAAGATGCTTTTACACAATTAAATCAGCCCATTTTTCAAAATAATGTACTTTAACAACACTTGGCCTCTAACAGCCTATCCTCTCTGTTGTTTCTGCACTATGTCCAGCCTGATGCAAGTTCAGCAGACAGATTCCCCAGCATATGTGCTGGAAAATTATGGCAAATTCACCGCAAGGAATTCAGATACAATTGTGCATCTAAGAGGTTTATCGATGGGTACATACACATGGAGGGATATGGATCACATACAGGCAGAGGAGATTAGTTTAAATTGGCATCATGTTCGCCACAGACATTGTGGGCTGAAGGCCCGGATCCTATGCTGCATTGTTCTATGTTCTATATTCTATCTCCAGTCACATGACCTCACCTGTACAGCAGATGTTTTATGCATGCAGAACTGCTGACATTTCCTCAACAAGCTCCAACTAGGTAACAGCAGCAAACTTAAATGCATCCAAAATAATAATAATCAAGGCCAATAATTTACACTTTTATATACGATACGATAAAACTTTATTCATCCCTGGAGGGAAATTGGCCTGCCGACAGTCACAAAACACAAGGTACACAAAAACTTGAAATTAAAAGTGAAAAACGAAAAGAAAAAGATAAGCGACTGTTGTCTGGCTGCCGTGTGCACAGCGCCTTCACAGGAACAAATGAACAAACCAACGAACACAGACTTATCCCCTGGGCAGAGGATTCTAAACTAGAGTGCCCACCCTCCCCTCCCCCACACCGGGTCCCCTTTGTTCTTCCACCGTCCCTCACAGCGGTCCACCCATACCGGGTCCCCATGGTCTTCTCCTCCACCCTCACGCTCATTGACCGTGAGGCCCCACTGCGAGGCCCCACCGCCACCGAGGCACCCATTGCTGCCGAGGCCCACGTTTCTGCTGAAGCTCATGCTGCCGCTGTGGCCCCACTGCCGCCAAGGCATCTGCTGCCACCATCAAGTCTCCTGCTACCACCGCTGTGGCTCCCATCATTGAAACTCCTTCGACCCAGACAGGCCTCACCGCCAGGCTTCGCCGCACTCCCCTGGGAGGCCTGTGGGGTGAGTCGGGACTACCGGGGCGCGTTCGGGTCTTCAGTCATCGTTCTGGTCATCGACAACGCGGTTGTTCGGCGGGTGGATCAGGTCTGCGCAGCTCCCTGGGACACTCCCGCCATGAGCGCGGCTCCCCAGGACGCTATTATGTGAGTGTACATATGATTTGTCCTGATAAAATACCCCCCACTACAATACTATCTCTCAAACGTGAACTAAGCTACATATAACAATCTCTTTATGATATAAAAACAGGCTACTTTAGTCCATTGAGTCTGACTCATTGAGGAATTGCATTCATCAACGAATTTTCCCTGCAAACTATTCTTACCCCATTCCATTCAACTTCCCCCGATTTTACCACCCATCTAGAGATCCAAGACAATTTTTCAGTAGTCTATCAACCAGCCAATCCACACATTTATGAGGAGCGGTGAACACCAGCGTACCCGGGTAACACCAGCGCCAATCCAGTGGGTAGGCAGCGAGGGGGGGGAGGGGGGGGGGTGGGCTCGACTACATGCGGCTCGACTACAGGCATCTTCTGTCAGATGCAAGCAGGACATTTCTGCTTGCCCTCTCTCACCGCCCCGACTCCCCATCCCACGCCTCCCCTCCCCACCCATTTAAGCAACTATTTAGATGAAATTTATCATTTTTAATATGCAGTAATTAATTCATACAATTTGTTTTGTGATTTCAAGGCAATTAGAAAAGGAGAACGTTTATGAATATACATGATTTTGTTGATAAGCTTTACAACCATTGTTTACAATGGTTGTAAAGCTTAAATGTAATAAACATTTCCTTTTGTAGACCCTTAGAATATTTTTATTTTACTGTCTCCCTTATAGAAATATTTTTCTAAATTTATTTGAAGGGACCACATTAATTTATTTACCCATTTCACTGGATTTAGTTATTTGAAATCTCATTCATGATCTCACATTTTCGATTTGAAAGTGAGTCTGAGTTAAAAACACCAAAAGAAAATCAAACTGTTTCACAAAGCGACTATAATTAAAGGATTAGGGTCAATTAAGTCGTTTTTGAAGTTCATTTGCTTTTAAGTTTCTGTAGTTTCTTTCAACTCTCTCTAGTTGTAAATTCACAGTCACACCTGCTTTGCACTCACGGAAGCATTTATCTAGACATTTAAAACTCATTTACTACACAAATGCACAACTAATTCAAATCAAGTGTTGACTTTAAACCTGCTGACATGAAAAATGATCACGGAATTTATTGCTAAAAATCCATATCTGCCACTATGATGATTCTTTCTCGGTTACTGACTGAGTTTTAGTGCATGTTCTCATTGTTTGATCAAACTGCATCTTGGTAATTAATTGAGTGCTTTCAGGAAGCCTGATTTCTTTGGGAAAGACAACAATTGTTTTCTCTGACACTCTGCTGCAATGCCAGTGTATTTTCTCATTCGGCAGTTCCTTGGAATCGACGACGCCACTCCATAAATACACTCTGGAAAAAATGTTCCCGATGTTAGGGGAGTCCAGACCCAGGGGTCACAGTTTAAGAATAAGGGGTAGGCCATTTGGGACTGAGATGAGTTTGAAAGCATGGACATTTAGACTTAAGAACAGTGTCTTCCTCACCATTATCTGATTCCTGAACCAATCACCCATTTCACATCCTCTTCTTCCCAGAGGTGCTGCCATTTACTTTTACTTACTTACTAGATTTACACTTCACTTCTATTTAATTCAGTTGTTCTGTTATTGTACTTAAATACCTTTCTGCATTGCTCTAGATTGCACTTCAATATTACACGGCTTGTCAATGTATTAATTGTTGTATCTATCACTATATATACGCTTTTTTCTGTGAACGGGGAATTTCAATGAATCCTGATGTCTATCACAATAAACTAATCTGACTTTCTGTGAGCTGTGAGGTGGCCGTTCCTTCCACTACTTACATAGAAACCTAGAAACATAGAAACTAGGTGCAGGAGTAGGCCATTTGGCCCTTCGAGCCTGCACCGCCATTCAATATGATCATGGCTGATCATCCAACTCAGTATCCCATCCCTGCCTTCTCTCCATACCCCCTGATCCCTTTAGCCGCAAGGGCCACATCTAACTCCCTCTTAAATATAGCCAATGAACCGGCCTCAACTACCTTCTGTGGCAGAGAATTCCAGAGATTCACCACTCTTTGTGTGAAAAATGTTTTTCTCATCTCGGTCCTAAAATATTATCCTTATCCTTAAACTGTGACCCCTTGTTCTGGACTTCCCCAACATCAGGAACAATCTTCCTGCATCTAGCCATTCCAACCCCTTAAGAATTTTGTAAGTTTCTATAAGATCCCCCATCAATCATCCAAATTCTAGCAAGTACAAGCCGAGTCTATCCAGTCTTTCTTCATATGAAAGTCCTGACATCCCAGGAATCAGTCTGGTGAACCTTCTCTGTACTCCCTCTATGGCAAGAATGTCTTTCCTCAGTTTTGGAGACCAAAACGGTACACAATATTCCAGGTGTGATCTCACCAAGACCCTGTACAACTGCAGTAGAACCTGTTCAAGAAGGAACTGCAGATGCTGGAAGATCAAAGGTACACAAAAATGCTGGAGAAACTCAGCGGGTGCAGCAGCATCTATGGAGCGAAGGAAATAGGCAACGTTTCGGGCCGAAACCCTTCTTCAGACTGAGAACCTCCCTGCTCCTATACTCAAATCCTTTTGCTATGAATGCTAACATACCATTCGCTTTCTTCACTGCCTGCTGCACCTGCATGCCTATTTTCAATGACTGGTGTACCATGACACCCAGGTCTCGTTGCATCTCCCATTTTCCTAATCGGCCACCATTCAGATAATAGTCTACTTTCCTGTTTTTGCCACCAAAGTGGATACCCTCACATTTCTCCACCTTATACTGCATCTGCCATGCATTTGCCCACTCACCCAGCCTATCAAGTCACCTTGCAGCCTCCTAGCATCCTCCTCACAGCTCACACTGCCCCCCAGCTTCGTGTCATCCGCAAAGCTTCTACAGTATGTGCTCTTGACGCACAATCACAAGGGTCTCCGTGCTATCCCAGATGTTATAGGAAAGATACTGTTGAAAGGGTTCAGAAAAGAATTACGAGGATGTTGCCAGGACTAGAGGGTGTGAGCTATAGGGAGAGTTTGAGTAGGCTGAGTCTCTATTCCATAGAGTGTAGGAGGATGAGGGGAGATCTTATAAAGGTATACAAAATCATGAGAGGAATAGATCGGGTAGATGCACAGAGTCTTTTACCCAGAGTAGGGGAATCGAGGACCAGAGGCCAAAGGTTCAAGGTGAAACAGAAAAGATTTAATAGGAATCCGAGGGGTAACTTTTTCACACAAAGGGTCGTGGGTGTATGGAACAAGCTGCCATCATGTAGTCAATGCCTACTATGTTCTGTGTGCTGAAGCAAAGCAAGAATTTCATTGTCCTATGCAGGGACACCTGACAATAAACTTACTTGAACTTGAACTTGAGGAGGTAGTTGATGCTGCGATTATCCCATCATTAAAAATAAATAGTTGGACAGTACATGGATGGGGCAGGTTTGGAGGGTTATGGACCAAGCGCAGGCAAGTGGGGCTAGGGTAGATGGGACATTGTTGGCCGGTGTGGGCGAGCTGGGCCAAAGGGCCTGTTTCCATACTGTATTACTCTATGAATCCATGACTTTATGTTCCTTTATTCTGAGCACTGATGGGGATGTTACATTGAGGTTTTGAGCATTTGGTTGCTCTATCTACTAAGTAATCTCTACACCTGACAGAACTCGGAATAGAAAGTCAAGCATGCAACTGATGTCTACTGCCATGAGTAGCTGATTTAATGCTCCGGGGGCCTTAATGCTAGAGATCTTGTCCTCGGAGAGCACCTTGACATACACAGGAACATAGAGTATTGATTTTGCGAGTTTTCAAATGCTTCTAAATGTCAGGGTCGTTTTGAATAAAAATCTACTGTTTTTTACCAATAGATTTCAAACCCTTATTCAGATCCCTTCAGATCACAATGAGTTTCATAATATCTGAGAAATAACAATTCAGAACATCTCACAATGATAAAATGCCATAAAGATGTGTTCTCAACCCTTTACTATGCTCCCTTTCTGCTCATGACTGAGTGGCCAAATTCTGCCATAACTTCAAATAAAAGTTTGCAGATGACACCACTGCAGTGGGCTTTTAAAAAATGATGGGGTACGAAAAGTATTTAGAGAGTTTAGACACATGATGTAAAGACCCCAACCTCTCCCTCAATGGCAGCAAGATGAAAGAGATAGTTACTGATTTAAAGAAAGGACTTGGTGTACACTTTGATGTCAACATCAATGACACTGAAGGTACGAGATCGTCGAGACCTTCATGTTACTTGGTGTAAATATGTCCAACAATTTGTCTTGGAGCAACTGCATTGAAGCTACAGCCAAGAAAGCACATCAAAACCTCTACTTCCTCAGAAGTCTAAAGGAGCAGGGCATGTCTCCAATGACTCTTACAAACCTCTACAGATGCACTGTGGAAAGCATCCTACTGGGATGTGTCTCCTCCCTCTCATCAGGCAAAATATACAAAAGCTTGAAAGTAAGTGCCATCAGTTTCAGGACCAGCTTCTTCCCCACTGTTATCAGTTGACTGAAGGTGGGGTGTGGTTCCATTCCTCCAACCTAACTCATTGTGGATTTGCACTTTTTTTTATCTGCACTTTGTAATTGTAGCACTTTAGTGCTGTAACATTATATTCGGAAGTCTGGCATTTTTCTCTTTGTGCTACCTGTTGTACCTGTATGGTTTGTATGGCTTGAATTTGCTCGTAAAGTATGATTTGGTTGGATAGCACGCAAACAAAGCTTTCCGATGTGTCTTGGAACAAGTGATAATATCAAACTAATACTGATATCAATGCAGATATCATGATATCATTGTGTTAATTCTTCTAACTGTTCCTCTGAACAAAATATACATTTTGTAAGCCGTCTTGATGAACAAAAATGTACTGTAGCTGCATTAAGGAGGCAATTAAACACACCTGAGCAATTACAAACGCCTGTGAAGCCATTTGTCCCAAACATTATGGTGCGCTGAAATTGGGAGGACTATGTATAGACATAGCTGTCATTTCTACATGGTGAAACCAAAATGTATAAAAATACCCTTAAATAAAATCTGACAATGTGCACTTTAACCACATGTGATATTTTTCTATTACAAATCTCAAATTGTGGAATACAGAGACAAATAAATAAATGATGGGTCTTTGTCCCAAACATTATGGAGGGCACTGTAGACTCAAAATGTTGGAGTTAAGGGCCTGTCCCACGGGCATGCGACCTGCATGCGGCAAGCGCGACGTAAAGGGCTGGTCCCACCAGCATGCGACCTGCATGCGGCAAGCGCATGGTGGCTTGAGCCGTACGGCCTCGTGGGGCCAGTCCCACTTTGATCGCCGGAGCCGTATGGAGTTGTGCGGAGCTGGTCCCGACATCGCGCGGGGCTCCGAAAAACTGACCGTGTTTAAAAATTCCGCGCGACAACGGCCTGCCGGCCCGCAGCCACATCGACGCCGTGTCACTCACTCGTCCTCCGCGTGGCTCCCGCATCTGGTTTGGTCGCACTTGGCGCATGCCGTACGGCTCAGACGACCACGTTAGGTCGCGCTTGCCGCATTCTGGTGGGACCGGCCCTTTAAGTCGCGTTTGCCGCATGCAGGTCGCATCCTCGTTCGACAGGCCCTTAACTCAGTGGGAGAGGCAGCATCTCTGGAGAGAAGGAATGGGTGACGTTTCGGGTCGAGACCTTTCTTCAGACTTGATAAACAAGAGGTCTTCCAAAAGCTTGTCACCTAAAACCGTCCCAACAACAAATCTTATTCACCTATGCTGAAAACGAGAGTTCCTTAAGGCCCCAGCTCCTTCCTTAAACCAGTAATAACTTTTTGATGTAGCATTCTCCTAATATTGTTTATGGTGGGCTTCAATGTAAGTCCGCATGAGGTTGTCAAAACCATCTTGCAAGCTTCTTCTCCCTTTGAGTGGTCATGGCCCGGGGAAGTACATGAGTCAGCAGGAATGTTACATTTTACGTCTTTGATCAATTCTTTGAAACTTTTCCTCTAAAAACCCACTAAGCACCAAACACCCTGTGCATAGTAATATTCACGCTCACACTTACATTCGATTCCACAACAGTAAAACTCTTTATTCTTATTTGTCCCTGAAGCCTAACTCTAACAAAGCTTTAGTCATGGCTCAGTCTCAGATTTTGTTTGATGATGCTCTTGTAAAACACCTTGGGATATCAACATCTCTGTGTTAATACGTGTTATTGTTCTATGTAAAGAACAATATACATGGTTGTAGATAAATTAAAGTATTATATTGTAAGAATAAAATAAAGGAGTGTACAGAAATACCAAAGCTTAATTGTCAAAATTAAAGGCTGATTCGAGTTTAATTGTAGCTGTAATTCAGTGACTGTACAGATTGCCAGAATAACAGCGATAGAACAACAGATTACACCTATCATAAATTTTGGGAGCGGTGTCGACAGCTCAAATGTTGGTGGTGTTAAAAGTGAACACTGTTCTTCAAAGGATTTGTGTCTCACCATTTACTTTCATCTTCACTTCTGAATCAAGCCAGTGAAGCCAGATTGAAAATCTCTTTCCATATACTTTGTTTTATTGTTGGTAAATATAGCAACAAAATATACCTAACAGATAAAATGGCATGTATTAATTAAATAAAAATATTGAATACTTCATAGTTTAAAACAGAAATTTTAAATGTCAAACAACACAATAGGTCACCTAGGTGAAGCTATCTGAATCATTAGATGACGCAAAAATAGTTATTCCAAATATTATATTAAATGTATTTGCGATGCAGGTAGCTTTCTATATTCAGCTATTTAGATTTTGGTTAAATTCATGGGAGTGACTTCATTTATTAGGTGTGACAAGATTTGTAATCTCCAAATTAGTTCCAGTGCCACATACTAGTGAGGGCAGGACAAGGAAGATAGAACAGATGAATGCATGACTGAAGAGCTGAAGTGCAGGGGACAGGGATTCAGAATTATGGACCATTGGTATCTCTTCTGGGGCAAAGTGACTGCCAAGAAGGATGGGTTTCACCTGAACTGGAGAGGGATCAATATCCTGGTGAGCAGGTTTGCTAGTGGTACTCAGGAGGGGTTAGACTAGAGTGGCAGGGGGCAGTGAGAAGCTGAAAGATCATTAGATTGATAGGCAGAAACACGTGGAAAGTGAAAATAGATGGATGGATGAAATTCCATTTATTTCAATGCTAGAAGCTTATTAGGTAAGGCATGAAAGAGGAAAGATTGATTTTGAACCTGAGAAGTAATTTTATTTACACAGTGGGTGCTGACTACATGGAACGAGCTGCCAGAGGAAGTATTTGAGGCAGGTACAATAACAACTTTTAAAAGATATTTGGGCAGCTATGTGGATAGCCAAATGCAGGTAAATTGGTCCAATTTAGTTGGGGAATCTTGGTTGGTGTGGACATTTTAGGCCAAAGAGCCTTTGTGACTGTGACTCTTTGGGCCCAATGTTATTGTATTCTATGTATTATGCATTATTATTTCAAAATGCAAGTTTTCCTGAATTGTCTTTATTATATAATTCTACTTGTCAGTCTTACAGCATGGAAACAGGCCCTTCGTCCCAGCTCACCTGCTCGTCCTCGTCCTGGGGAAGTGGCTCTTGAATTGATGTAGTTCTTTTTGGCAACTGAAAAGGGTACAGAGAAGATTTACGAGGATGGTTCCAGGACTAGAGGGTGTGAGCTATAGGGAGAGGTTGAGCAGGCTGGGACTCTATTCCTTGAGCGCAGGCGGATGAGGGGTGATCTTATAGAAGATTAATAAATCAAGAGAAGAATAGATCAAGTAGATGCACACTCTCTTGCCCATAGTAGGCAAATCGAGGCCAGATACATGGATAAGACATTTGGAGGGATATGAACCAAACGTGGGCAGGTGGGACTAGTGTAACTAGGGCATGTTGGCTGGTCTGGGCAAGTTGGGCCGAAAGACCTGCTTCCACACTGTATCAATCTATGACTATGACTCTATAACTGAGAGCCTTCAAAGAATCATTATAGCTTTATAAATGTTAAGAGATAATGTCAGCAGGACCACTCTTGCTTCTAACTGTGGCCACAAGTCCTGGATCAGACATCTGCGTGTACATTGTAAACTGAGATTTCAGTCCAGTGTGAGATGAAATATTGCACTGCCATAGTGTTACCTCGCACTAATGCTCTACTTGCTCTCAGCTGTGAATGTAAAACAGCTTACAGTTTGAACCAAGGAAATCCTTAATGTCTTGGTCAAAATTCAATCAAGACTTCCAGATAATCTGGCCATTTATTTCATTGTATATAATTTAGTTGTCATGCTTCCTACATTAAAACAATGCTGCAGAAAGTTGAATGCATTTTTTGGTGATTATTGCCCAATGAAAACATATTGGGAATTTGCATTGTTCAAATTAGAGAATCATGAAGCAATTTTCAAGACCTCAACCAATGGGTGGTTATAAATCAGTCAGGACTGATTGTTAAGTAAACTTTAATATCAAGTATTGGATTCGGTAGAGAGAGAGAGGAAAACTAAAGATAATATAATCAGCCTAAAAAATAATAATTTAAGTGTAAAAGTGATGTCCCACAATTAGAAATCTGAATACTGCAGGGAAAAGTTAAGAATTATATCACAGTTGAATTTGAAAACATGAATTTTAACATAATCATAACTGAAGGTGATTTTTATTTAAAATATCAAAAAGTAGATTGAAATAGGGGAAATCCTCATGGTGCAGAAGGCATTTTTTTTCACCTTTGTTAGAAGTAAAACATTTGGGAAATACTTACTGCAAGTTAATTATGTTTACTATCAGAACAAAGGAAAGGCCAGGGAATATAACTTTCAGTGAAAAATTGTAAATAAAATTGCAAAGAAATAAATAGTACTGAGCTAAATTGCACTTAGTATATAGCTAAATAGTATATGAAATGAAGAATAAGTAACAGCCTGTGAAAAGTTATATCAAGTCTATCAAGAGTCAAGAGCGTTTTATTGTCATATGTCCCGGATGGGACAATGAAATTCTTACTTGTTGCAGCACAACAGAATATGTGAATATGTAAACATAGTACATAACAGGGGAAGAGAAGAAAAATAAAAAGTTCAATAAATAACATAACATATATAGTGCAATAATAATATAGTCTTTTGCAGTTTCAGAGCTTATTCATTGTTGTGTTTAATAGCCTGATGGCTGCAGCAAATAAAGAAATGAATAGACATGCAATGAAGACTGAAATATCATGACTGAATGATGGGATTTATTCAATTTGAAGCAAGTAGTTTATATAACAGATGATAAAAGAAAATCAAGTTATTTGTATGTTATAAGTGAAATATCAATATTTGAATAGTATAAAAACAAAAGGAACAGGAGCAGGAGTGAGCCATTTGACCAACAGTCTGTTTCTCTCTTTAATAAGATCTTTACTGATCCTATCTTGCCCACAATATAATGTTCCTGCTCTCACCCCAAAGTTCCCTGATTCTCTTGTAGATCACATCCCTGTGAACCTTCTCTTTGAATATATTCAGTGACTCTGATTCCACAACTTTCCTGGGTAAGAGAATTCCAGAGTCCTGATCCTCTGAGAATAAATTTGTCCTCATCTCTATAAATGGATGTCTTTTGATACAATGCCCATCATTCTATACACCCTATTTAGGGCATCCTCTCAGCATCCATCCTGTCATTCCTCTTAGAAGCTCATATATTGCCACAAGATCACTTATTCTTCTAAACTCCAATATGTACGAACAAAATCAGCTCAAATTCTCTTCATACATTATTTATCACCCCAAGTATAAAACTCGTGAACCTTTTACAGTCATAAGTCATGGACTAGTCATTTTCTAGATTCCTTTCAATGCATTGTTCAAGAAGGAACTGCAGATGCTGGAAAATCGAAGGTAGACAAAAGTGCTGGAGAAACTCAGCGAGTGAGTTTCTCCCCCCTGTCTGCTTTCCGCAAAGACCGCTCCCTCCGTAACTCCCTGGTCAATTCTTCCCTTCCCACCCGCACCACCCCCTCCCGGGCACTTTTCCTTGCAACCGCAGGAGATGCTACACTTGTTGCTTTACCTCCCACCTCGACTCCATTCAAGGACCCAAGCAGTCGTTCCAGGTGCGACAGAGGTTCTCCTGCACCTCCTCATCTATTGCATCCGCTGCTCTAGATGTCAGCTGATCTACATCGGTGAGACCAAGCGTAGGCTTAGCGATTGCTTCGCCCAACACCTTCGCTGAGTTTGCAATAACCAACCTGATCTCCCTGAGGCTCAGCACTTCAACTCCCCCTCCCATTCCGAATCCGACCTTTCTGTCCTGGGCCTCCTCCATGGGCAGAGTGAGCACCACCGGAAATTGGAGGAGCAGCACCTCATATTCCGCTTGGGCAGTCTGCACCCCAGCGGCTTGAACATTGACTTCTACAATTTCCGGTAGCCCTTGCTGTCTCCTCCCCTTTTCAGCTCTGCCTCAGCCCTCTGGCTCCTCCTCTTCCTTTCTTCTTCCCGGCCCCCCCACCCTACATCAGTCTGAAGAAGGGTTTTGGCCCAAAACATTGCCTATTTCCTTCGCTCCATAGATGCTCCATAGTTTCTCCAGCACTTTTGTCTTCCTTTCAATGCACACATCCCTCAGTAAATATTGAGATTCAAATAGTGTGCTGTACTCTTGGTGGGATCTCATCACAGACCTGTAATCAAAAATTCCCTACTTTTAAACCTCACCCACCTTGTCATAAAGGTCAACGATTCATTACTTTCCTAATTACTTTATTTCCCTACATGTCAGGCCTTTACAATTCAGGTATAAGTACCCTAGGCTGCTTAGTACCGAAAATGGACACAAAGTGCTGGAGTAACTCAACGGGTCAGGCAGCATGTTTGGAGATCATGGAAAGGTGTCGTTTTGGGTCAGGATCCTTCATCTGACTGAAGCAGGGTCCAGACCCTAAACAACACCTTTTCATGATCTCTAAAGATGCTGCAGACCCGTTAAGTTACTCCAGCACTTTATGTCCTTTTGTGTAAACCACCATTTGCAGTTCCTTGTTTCCTCTTCATAGTACAGCAGTTTGCAGTCTCACTCAATTTTAAATAATGTTGTTCATTCGTCTTTCCAAAGTAAACAACCGCACATTTTCCCAGATTATACCCCATCTGCCAACTTCTTGCCCACCTATTTAACCTATTTAAATCCCTTTGCTGGCTCTTTGTGTCTCCTCAAATACACCAGAGTAATAATATATTACGTTTAAATCAAATGAAAGGGAAAGTAATGGGCCTGTCCCACTTAAGCGATTTTTCAGGCGACTGCCGGCGACTGTCATGTTGCTAGCAGTCGTCTGAAAAACTGGCAACTGGAACGGCGACTGTCAGAGTGGAACGTCACACACACACACACACACACACACACACACACACACACACACACACACACACACACACACACACACACACACACACACACACACACACACACACACACACACACACACACACACACACACACACACACACACACACAAACAACTCGCTTCCTTCACCAGCCCATTATGCAGGCGGGGACAGGGCAAGCGGGGGAGTGCTGCCTGAGTGAAATTCACACAGTGCAAAGCCAATGTGATACAGGAAGGTTGGTATTGTAATTAAGACGGCTAAAGCACAGTGTATGGTTAGTCCTTTAAAAGAGGGGGGGAGGGGGGAGAAGGAGGAAGAAGGAGTGGAGACAACTTTTTAAAAATCTCTATACACGGCTGTGAAGCTCGACGGACTTTTAACATTACCGGCCGGTTATCCTTGGTTCTGAAAACTGCTGCTTACGTTTATTTTTCCCAATGAGCCAATGAAATTCACCGGTCAGCACCGGCTACAACCTACGAGAACCTTCGACCTCCTGACAATCCACTAGGACCCACAAACCACAAGTCTGAAGAAGGGTTTCGGCCCGAAACGTTGCCTATTTCCTTCGCTCCATAGATGCTGCTGCACCCGCTGAGTTTCTCCAGCTTTTTTGTGTAACCCATTAGGACCTCCTGGCGACCCACCTACAGCACGAGAATTCTTGCTACTCTCCATGGCAGCTTCATTCTAGTCGCTGCTAACTTTTCAACGTTGCGGCAACTATAACGAGGCCGCGACTAGTTGCTGGGAACTCGCCATGACCATGAAGCCGACTCCCCGGCAATCGCCTGCAAATATGTGGGGACCATATGGCGACTGCATATTCTCCTGCAGTCGCCTAAAAGGTTGCCTAAGTGGGACAGGCCCATAAGTATAAAAACAGTAAGCATTATAGGAGGAATGTCTCTAGACATTATTTCTAAATAGCATGAAGGAGAGGAGCAGTGGATAATGAATAAACATTCCAACCTTGTTTTTAAAGGAGAATTATAGTATTAGAATTTGGGCTGAAGGACTGAAGAGTTAAAATTGGCTTTTGGTTTTCTTCACAAAAGAGTTAGCTTGCTGCTTGATATCAAAGAATATTAAAAAGCTACAAAGAGTAAAGAGTTATAAGGGGTTAAGACTAGATTGCAGAAATGAGAAAAGCTAAATAAATTTATGAAAGACCAAATTGAATAAATCACCTGTTTTTGTACAGTAAAATTCTTTGTTTCGCGTGGAGCCATTCAAATTGCTATGTTGGATCTTGATTGTTTAGAGAGATATGGGCCAGCAGCGGGCAAATGAGATTTGCCCAGAATGACAACTTGGTCAGCAAGGACAAGATGGGCTAAAGGGCCTGCTTTCATGCTGTATAACTCTATGTCCCTGCAGTAGAATGTGAGGCACAATATAAATGACATAAAATTCAGGAGCGGTAGTCTTGTAGCAGAAGTGTGAAGCAAATCGATTGTGGCTTCAGTTTGTTTAAAAAAATGGAGACTGCAGGAAGGAGTGGTAGCACAATTGGATCAGATTGTTAAAGCTCCCTTTGATATTTAATATGTGCCATCATCGAGAGGTCCCCATTTTTTTTTTTTTAATCAAAAAATGTATTCAATTATTAAAAAATAATATTTACACTACAATAAAACAAGCCAGAGCCCACCAGCATAATACAATACAAACATATAACCATAATAAACTATTATACAATTATGATACAATCCTTATTGAGGATACATTCTACTCCCTGCAGAACCCAGCGGTCCCGGAACTCCCTCAGGGTGCCCACAGACAGGGTGTATTCCCTTTCTAACCGCACCTGGGCACGGACGTATCCCCGGAAAAGGGGCAAGCAGCCGGCTCGGGTAGAGAGAGGTCCCCATTGGCAGTTCCTATTAGTAGGCAGAATCAATAAAAATGTCTATCAGTTATTTGGCTGTTAATATGGACGTTAGATTATCAGAGGGTTATTCTTTGCTGAGCTGTAAGATTTTCTTTCATCCCAAACGTTCTTGTATTCTTACTTAAGCAGGAAGAATAAATACTGTACATTGTAAATAACATTGCGATCACAGTATAAGTAGTTCCAAAACACATTTCACATTCATCAGTTTGATACGGGTAGCAGTTATAAGGAAAAAAGATTCCTTGACAAAATATTTTATTTGGCTAGTTAATGGGAGAATTAGGAAATGTAAAAATGAAACCTGCAATATCCAGTTCATTCACCTTGTCTACAGATTTTAATGGGTTCCTTTTTTGGTGCCATTACTGATGTCACCATGAAAGTGCAGTTTTATAAATATATTATTTTTGACAGTATTTTTGATCCTGTACAAATTATTTCAACTTGTTTCAACAATTATTTCAACATTGCGTCGAGAGGTGACAATGGATTGTGTGCTAGTGAAGAGTTTGATGTTGTTTTGCATTTTAAAACACAACACTTTCACTCTTTGAACTTGCCTTCTCAGCTGTGAATCCACAAGCTGTCACTTCTCTGCTCACTATATAAAACAGGCTTCTGGTAACGCAGCAGTCAGCTAGTCTGCAGACTTAAACTCAGGCTACGATTTCCGAATCCACGATGGAGAATCTTCTGAAAGCTCTGCTGGAAATGGGTGATGATGTGGGACTCATGGACATGGATATGATTTCTTCCATCGGCTGGAACGATGAAGAAGACAAGTTTGAGTCTAAGCAGGATCCATCACATCGCAGTTTCTTACAAGGATCGCCTTTTGAATTATACTCTCCTCCTATGACACCCCTCTCAGAGACGAAAAACAACGTGCCTGTGGGAACTCGTGACGTTGAATCCTTGCGGCAGATCTGGGCCATTGAAGAGAAGGGAACGTCATCCCGGAGGCTCCAACAACTGCCCAGAGCCAAGATGTCAGGTAAACGCCGGATGAAAGCAAGCGAGAGAGAAAAGCTGAGAATGAGGAGGCTGGCGCATGCTCTCCACATGCTGCGGACTTTTCTACCTCCCGTTTACAGCCAGCGTGGTCAGACTCTCACCAAAATCCAGACGCTACACTGCGCCATCCAGTACATTTCTGAGCTTTCCACATTACTGGCACAAGGAAGACATCAGAATTCAGGACATAGCATGTGAAACGATTGCGTTAAAAGAACGCGTTTTGTACAAATGGACTAAGAATTAATATTAACTGTAAATTTAGATTAGTTTAGCTCAAAGTTTATGTGTTACTGGCCAACTTGTATTAACCATTAAATATTAATGTAAAAAAAACTATCATTATCTATCAGTATATTGAATAGTTCATACTTATGGTAAGAAAGATTGATGCATTCTACAAATAATCTTGAGATACTTTATAACAAATTTTATCTGATTAATGACTACAATGTTTTATTTTTTTGTGGCAACACCAATAAATGCTGAAATGATGAACATAATATAATTGATATGTCTTTTATATTCACTCCAAGATCTAGCTTTCAGTTTCGTAATATAACATAGGATTACAATTCACAAAGGAATGTAATGAAGATAAGCCTGAGACATAAATCTTTGAAGGCATAAAGGAAATTGAATGACTGAGAAAAGCTGGGCTTCATGAATTGAGGCACTGAGTATGAAATCAAGGGGACCCGTGTAAAATCTCTATTAGACATGGGTTCAGCTGCAGCTGGAGTGTTGCATCTATTTCTGATCTCCGAGCTGCTGAAAGTATGTGCTGGTCATACAGAGAATGCAATAAATATTTAGCGGTTTGGCCCTGGGTGTGAATGGCTTAAGTGCTGCGAATAGAATGTCGAAGCTGGTGCACTACTCTGATGAGGGGTGGTTTGAGGGAATTAAGGTGATTGGTAAAAGTACCAGGCCTGACATGAGGCAACAGCTTTCTCATACAGCAAATAGTAATGGTGTCCATTGCCCTGTGGGGAAGGATTCGGAATGGGATTTGATCTTTGTTTTTAAAGAGAATTACCCCTGTCCCACTTAGGAAACCTGAATGGAAACCTCTGGAGACTTTGCGCCCCCCCCAAGGTTTCCGTGCGGTTCCCGGAGGTTTTTGTCAGTCTCCCTACCTGCTTCCACTACCTGCAACCTCCGGCAACCACCTGCAACCTCCGGGAACCGCACGGAAACCTTGGGTGGGGCGCAAAGTCTCCAGAGGTTTCCGTTCAGGTTTCCTAAGTGGGACAGGGGTTTATTAGATGGACACTTCAGGGAGAGCAAACCCCAGGGCCATCAGAATTGCTGGCACTGATTTGTGAACAAAATAACCTACTTCCATGGTAGTGAAAGTGGTGGAGCTTCTGCCTCACAGCGATCTGGCTTTCAGTCCTAAACTCTATCTGTGTGGATTATGCACCTTCTCCCCCTGTGACCACATGTTCCAGGTTCTCTGGTTTCTTCTCACATCCCAAAAAAGGTGCTGTTAGGTGAATTGACTATTGCAAATTATCCTCAGTGTATGTGGGAGGTTGGAAAGTAAAGGGGAATTCATGGGCTACGCAAAAGAGAATAGGTTACAAAAAAAAGGAGGGGTATGGAAATGATATGATCACTTTGAAAGCAGAGTGACTTCCCTCTACGTCATATGGAAATGGAAATATGAAAATGTTGTAATGATTCCAGGCTTGCATAAATATGAATTAATCATTATTAAAACCAATTTGAATTATCATTCCTGGAATCGCTTGCTAGCTTTTGATAAAGTTAATGGTCATTATTTTTTTAAGCTTCAATACTAGTAGTAGGTCTTGGATGTTACAACTGATTTGCTGGAAAACCACGGTTGTGCTGCGGAATGGAGTTTTCTTTAACCTGATGTTCATCAGTGAACTACTGTTCATAAGTTCATAAGTTAAAGGAGCAGTATTAGGCCCTTCGATACATAATCTATTCTGCCATTTAATCATGGCAGATCGATCTTTCCCTCTCAACCCCATTCTCCTGCCTTCTCCCCATAACCCCTGACACCCGTACTAATCAAGAATCTATCAATCTCCGCCTTAAAAATATCCATTGACTTGAATATTGTGCGGAATGCAGCACTGGTTTTTCTGCGATATGCAAGGTCCAGTTTGTGGCACAAATCTTTGAAGAATTCCATCCCAAGTTCCAACATAAAAGTAGCCCCAACTTTGGTCACACTTGCAGGAGAGTTTGCAGGAGGTTCACCTTTTGAGCACTTTTCAGACCTCCCTTTTTTCACTTCATTCACTGCATAAAATAGATGAAGTAGAACCCAGTGATGCAGGCATGCTGAAAATAGCAGAGCATCAGGGGAACAGAGAAGACAATAGCAAAAAAAAAATTAAACCTTTTACCTTTTTATTAGAATTTCCATATTAATATGTGATTTGGCTAGCCCTTATCCTGAATACCTGCTTAATAATCTTCAGTAACATTTTCACAAAGTCTACCAGTATTTTTTCTACTGTTTGGTTTAGGTTTAAGTTTCTTATGCACTAATTACACTGACAAGCTTTGTTTTGCATGTTATCATCTACAAAAATGAATTTCACTGCACCTCGGTACATGTGACAAATAAAGTACCATACCATAACAAACAGATGAGATATTTCAGACATAGATACAATTAGATCAAACTCAAGTACAATCAGTACAAACTCAGGTGTAAAAATGAAGATGGAGAGTGCAGAATATGGTTCTCAGCATTTTAGCGCATTGTCGCACTTCAGTTCCTTAGACAAAGTCCAATGACCACAATGGGGTAGAGATGAATTGAAAGGTATCCTAGCTTATGGAAGGCATGTTCAGCTGCCGGATAACAGAGGGAAGACACTTTGGATTGGTATTAATCTTTAGGATGCAATTCTAAAACTCTAAAATTGGTTCATTATTTGTTCTAGATTTTCCTCAGATTTCCTTATTAATTACATTTCTTCTTCATGGGAAAAATTATTTAATTTCATTTATTTCTTATTAGTTTTTTTTTCCATGTTAAGGGGTCTTGTATTTGCACGCAGGAAATCGCCAAAATATTTAAAGTTGGAAAATCTGATAATCCAGCATCTTTGGACATTAATGCTGCCAGACCGGCAGATTTTTCAGACTGCAAATAGACACAAAATGCTAACTCAGCGGGACAGGCAGCATCTCTGGATAGAAGGAATGGGTGACGTTTTGGATCGAGAGCCTTCTTCAATTGAGATCCTGAAGAAGGGTCTCGACCCGAAAGGTCACCCATTCCTTCTATCCAGAGATGCTACCTGTTTGCTAAGTTATTCCAGCATTTTGTGTATATCTTCAGTTTAAGCCAGCATCTACAGTTCCTTCCTGCAAGATTTTTCAGACTTATTATACATTTATTCACTTTTTTGGGATATTACGTAGTAGTATATTTACATTTCCAGTGTAAGTTTAAAGAACTTACTGGAAACAGCTCAGGTCTGTTTAAAATGAGCTGTGTGAATTGGATACTGGTGAGTTTAAAGGAAACAGAAGCAAGTGAGCCAGGTGCCTGACCATTAGGTTTTCTGAAAAGTTGGATAGCGGATAATTGAAGTTTTAGATAGGTTGTATGTTATGTTAACTAACCGTGAGCATGTTGATTTAAAATCACTTGCGAAGGGTGGTCACGGTGGCGCAGCCATAGTGTTGCTGCCTTACAGCGAATGACCCGGGTTCGATCCCGGCTACGTGTGCTGTCTGTACGGAGTTTGTACGTTCCCCCCGTGACCTGCGTGGGTTTTCTCTGAGTTCTTCAGTTTCCTCCCACACTCCAAGGACATACAGGTTTGTAGGTTAATTGGCTTGGCAAATGTGAAAAAAAAATTGTCCCGAGTGGGTGTACGATAGTGTTAATGTGCAGGGATCACTGGTTGGCGCGGACCCGGTGGGTCGAAGGGCCTGTTTCTGCACTGTATCACAAAACTAAACTAAAATAGTTTTGATAGATATTTATATGAAAAGCGGTATATTTTGATATTAAAAAATGCTTCAAATATTTCCACTTATCACCACCTTACTAGCTGATGGTGATATATCATCAAAATTAAAACTTTTTTGTTGGTGTCTTAATAATAATGTGGGAGTTGGCTTTTATTACATTATCCAAAGAACTGGTTTGAAATTCATCAAAGTAAAGTGAACTTTATTACATAAAGAATTGCTGAACAAAATCATAATGGATCTTCGAGGCACTATCCTTATTTGTGGTGAATAGTTTTCCTTAAAGTTCTTTATCTTTTGATCCATACTACAAAGCCTGGGAGCCTTAGTGTAAAATACAGCTAACATCTTGGCATAAAACTGCAACACTAAGAGGTTGACTTTGAAAGCTGTCAAGATAGTTAGTTTCTTTGGTGAAGAAATTCACACTGTCCTGGTGGGAGGTTTTTCTTCAAGGCTGGAAGTAATGTAGGAAGGAACTGCAGATGCTGATTTAAACAGAAGATAGACACAATATGCTGGAGCATCTCAGCGGAACAATTTCTGGAGAGAAAGCATGGGTGACGTTTTGGGTCTCGACCCTTCAACAGACTAATGAAGTAGTGTTTGAAAATATCTGTTATTTTGTAGTAGTCCATGTTATGTTTATGCAGAATATCCTGCTCTTATCCAAATGCACGTCACCTATCCATGTTCCCCAGGGATGCTGCCTGACTCGCTGAGTTACTCCTGCACTTTGGGTCTTTCCTTAGGAAATCCGTCTTTTCTCAAGTCTAATATAACTTCAAAAGTGCAGCCATTGTATTTGCTTGCATACAACATTCTGTTGAAATATTAATCGCAAAAGAGCTGCAAGAAAATGTGCAGTATGGATTTCTTTGGACAACCAAATTTGCTTTATCTACATTTTATGTATCAGTAATCATCTGAATGACATGGTGGAGCAGTTTTGAGCACAGGCGTAATTTGAAATCCTGTGCTCTTCTGGTATAATGCAGTATTTGGTACCAAGAATGTTGTTGTGATCATGAAATCAGATGAGATGTCATAATGGTTGTATAGTTTACAGCTAGACCTCAATTTGCTTCTTACTCATCCAATAGCCATTTTAACAGAGATGGGATGGGCTGGCATCCAATAGATGCCTGGAGACATGGCGGTGGTATAATAATACAAGGAGGTTTGTAGTATACCTCATATTTACCCACCTTTTCAAATTTACTGTAACTCGAATAAGCTTTCTTGTTGTCAGCTGATGTTTGTCAAAGAGATGTGAGGTCTGTGGGAACCAGACCATTCACTAAAGAGACGAGAAACTGCAGATGCTGGATTCTTGAGCAAATACAAGGTGCTGGAGGAACTCAGTGGGTCAGGTAGCATCTGTGCAGGGAATAATTAGATGATGTTTCGGGCCTGGACCCTTCTTCAAATGGATGGAGTGGGAGGTCGCGGGGAAAGGGAGGTGGGGGTGGGGCAAAGTATGACAAGTAGAATGGGTGTGAAGGGTTATGGGGGGCAGGCAGAAAAATGGGATTAGGAGGCAGAGATCAGCCATGATTGAATGGCGGAGTGGACTCGATGAGCCGAATGGCCTAATTCTACTCCAATGATTTTTGAACTTGGTTGCTAGATACAGGTGAGGGGGGAGTGATTGGCAGATGGGTGGAGTAGGTGACAAAGGTGAGAGATGTAAAGGAGATAAAAAGATATCAGGTAAGGAAAGAAGAGAAGTTGGGTCAACAGGCCTGTTTCCGTGCTGTGTGACTATGATCCTATGAGAAGGTAGGGAAATGTGAAGCTGCAGAGAGAGATACAGGTGGAAGGGGACAGTGGGGAGGGGAAAGAGAGGGGATAAAAAGGAAATGGGCAGTGGAAGATGGTGGGAGGAATATGTGTGCACCGGGTTGGAAGAGAAGGGGAAAGAAAGAGAAGGAGATGAGGGTATTACTTGACATTGAAGAATTCAATGATCATGCCACGGGGTTTGAGCCTACCTAGGCGGAAAATGAAGTGCTGTTCTATCAATTTGTGTGTGGCTACACTTTGGCAATGGAGGAGGCCCCAGGCAGAAAGGTTGGCATGGAAATGGACAGGGGAGTTAAAATGGTTAGCAATCGAGAGATCCAGCAGGCCTTGGTGGACAGTGAGTAAGCAATCGGCTCGTAACGAGTGCCTCATCTGTGCTTGGTCTCTCCGATGTAATGGAGGCTGCATCAAAAGCATCAAATGCAGTACATGAAGTTTGAAGAGGGGAGCGCGAACATCTATCACTCCTGGAAGGGCTGCTATGGTCTCTGGATGGAAATTGAGAGAGGAGGTGTCAGGTCACGTGTTACATCTCCTGTGTTTAAAGGGAGAAGTGCCTGGGGTAAGAGTGGTTTGGGTGGAAAGGGATGAGTGAAACAAGGAGTTGTGGTGGAAACAGAAAGATGTCACTGGTCACATTGAAGGAGTGGATATATTGGATATATTGGAGAATAATGTGTTTGAGGCAGAGACTGATGGGTTGAGAGGTGGGGACTAGAGGAACACTGTTTTTATACTAATTAGGGGATGGGGGAGTTAAGGTAGTCAAGGTTGCTGGTGTAGTCAGTAGGTTTGTAGTATACCTCAGTCCATAGACTATCCCGGTGATAGAGACAGAGAGATCAAGAAAGGGAAGAGATAATCGGAGATAGTCCAAGTGAATTTGGGCTGTTTATTGATCTGCTCAGACTATATTATATGGAATCTATATGGTATAGTGTAGTAGATAAGAAGCGCAGAGGCTTTTTAAGTGAAGTGATCAATTGACATACTTTAGGAAGGGAATCAAAGAATATGAAATGGAGATGGGTAAATCTGTATGGGTACTGTGAGAGTCAATTTTTTATATGTGTTGAACATCTTCAGGTAACCTAAAAATCCTAATTCAGCGCTTCCTTAAAGAACACTTAAACTCGTAAAGCCTGCAGCAAAATCAAAGGCTGGCGTTACAGTAATTTAGAAGCTTGCACTGGTTCAGTAGGTGTGAGGCAGTAAAGCCACTATTCCCAGCCCTGCCTTGAAACAGTGACAGATGTCTCTGCACCTACGGCCCTTAATTAGAAACATCTGAAACTTCAACTGTAGGTGACATGCAGTCTACATTATCCATAAGGGACAGGAGCACAGACTTCCGGGCATAATAAAAATGCAGATGCCACCAAGGGTCTCTTCTGTATGAAAGGTTCAACTTGAGTAATCATCCGATTCTAAATCACAGACCTGGAAGCTTTAATCATTCTTTGGTGGTGACGAGAGGGAGGTGCCTTGCTGAAATTCTGTCACCACAACAAATAATTGTGGTAAACTATGAGTCCCCTCAAATCCCACAGGCCATGCTTATACTGGTGACAAATCACCACTGCTCCTTTACCTTCGGGGTTTCTCTGTTGCTTTGTCTAAAACAAACGAGATTGGGAAGATTTGTCGGCTTTGCACTTGTCACACACAACCACTCCACATAAATGGTTGAAGGCAGGGTGGGGGGAGGAATAGTCAAGGTAGCTGTTAGTCAGTGGGTTTGTAGTATACGTCAGGTCTATCCTTGTGATTTGTCAGATTAGAAGAGACTTGGACATATTGGTGGAGAAAAGTCTGAAGAAAGGTCTTGACCCAAACCATCACCCATTCCTTCTCTCCAGAGATGCTGCCTGTCCCTCTGAGTTACTCAAGAATTTTGTGTCTATCTTTGGACATATTGGTCCTCAGCTAGAAGTTCCCCAGACACATGAACACACAGGAGAAGCTGTAGAGATTGTGCAAGGTTTCCTGACACTCCCAATAACGGGTTATCAACCTCAAGTACACAGATCTGGGATGAAGAATAATGAGGACTGAGTGTGCTTCAAAAACATGTCTCTCCATAAAATGTTTCATCTTAATTTATCTGAAATGCTGAAGTATTGGGCAAGTTCTGTGAAGTAAAGATTATATGAGGCTCATTAACGATGCCAGTGTATGAGGGGTTGGCCTGGCCACGCGATGTTTCAGCGGCCTCCGCTGCTGCATGCTGCTGCAGGGTGCATTTGTTCCCTGTGATCAGCCACTTGCTGCGACCCCGATCTATGTGAGCTCCAGGCTGCTTCAGGCCCTCCAGCAGCCCACACCGCCAAGTCGATTACTCCGACGCCTCCTCGATATCAGCCCGTGAATGAGGCGTCCTTCACCTCCGACGGAACTTTTGTGCGCGGGGAGCCTCCCGCAACCGACCCAGAGTGTAAAGAAGTGTAAGTTTCAGAGTGTAAAGAGAGTTCCAGGAGCCGTTGGTGAGGGAGGAGCGACCTTCGTGTGGTGAGTTAAAAAACCCATCGCGGGGCTTGTTTTAACAGAGGCCCAGGAGCCATTGGTGAAGGAGGAGGAACCAAAATCTGCAACGTTCCATTCGCAGATCACACTTCAAATTAAGGGGGCTGGTGGAAGCCTCTGATTGGTCGAACGGACTAAAGGAAGCAGCCGTTACAGGACTAGAGGAAGCAGCTGATTGGCTTGTATCCCGGGTAAGGCTTTGTATTGTATCCAGGATAAGGGGGAGAATGAGGGCCAGGGCAGTCTACTGTTCTGGATGTCAGATGTGGGAGGTCATGGAGTCGGAGTGCCCTCCAGACATCCACATCTGCACCAGGTGCGTCGAGATGGGGCTCCTAAGAGACCGTGTTAGGAACCTGGAATAGCAACTCGATGACCTCTGTCTGCTCAGGGAGAGCGAGGAGGTCATAGAAAGGAGTTACAGGGAGGTGGTCACTCCAAGACCATGGGAGACAGAAAACTGGGTCACAGTTAGGAAGGGCAATGGGCAGAGGCAGGGACTGGTGAGTACCCCGGTGGCTGTACACCTTGAAAATAAGTACTCATGCTTGAGTAAGGGTGGGGTAGACAGCCTACCTGGGGGCAGCAACAGCGGCCGGGTCTCTGGCACAAAGACCGGTCTTGTTGCTCAGAAGGGTAAGGAAAAGAAGAGGAGGGCAATTGTAATAGGGGACTCTATAGTCAGGGGGTCGGATAGGCGATTCTGTGGACGCAGACAGGAGTCCCGGATGGTAGTTTGCCTCCCTGGTGCCAGGGTCAGGGATGTGTCTGAACGGGTCCAAGAAATCCTGAAATGGGAGGGAGAGGAGCCTGAGGTTGTGGTGCATATAGGTACCAACGACATAGGTAAAAAAAGAGAAGAGGTCCTGAAAGAAGAATTTAGGGAATTAGGTAGAGAGTTAAGGAGAAGGACTGCAAAGGTAACAATCTCAGGATTACTGCCTGTGCCACGCGACAGTGAGAGTAGAAATGGAGCGAGGTGGAGGATAAATGAGTGGATGAGGGACTGGTGCAGTGGGTATGGATTCAAGTTTCTGGATCATTGGGACCTCTTTTGGGGAAGGTGCGACCTGTACAGAAAGGACGGGTTGCACTTGAACTCGAGGGGGGCCAATATCCTGGCGGGGAGATTTGCAAAGGCTACTGGGGAGACTTTAAACTAGTATGGTTGGGGGGAGGGACTCAAATTGGGAAAGCTAGCAGTCAGTGTGTGAGGCAGGAGGCAGAGAATGGTAGCAGTCTGACCCAAAATGTAGGGGAGAGAGAAGAAAAAGAATAAACAGAGAATAAGAGAGGGTGGGTTTCTTAAATGTGTATATTTTAATGCTAGGAGCATTGTAAGAAAAGTGGATGAACTTAGAGCCTGGATTGACACCTGGAAGTATGATGTTGTGGCGATCAGTGAAACATGGTTGCAGGAGGGCTGTGATTGGAAACTAAATATTCCAGGATTTCGTTGCTTCAGGTGTGATAGAATTGGAGGGGCAAGAGGTGGTGGTGTTGCATTGTTTATCAGGGAAGATATTACAGCAGTGCTTTGGCAGGATAGATTAGAGGGCTCGTCTAGGGAGGCTATTTGGGTGGAACTGAGAAATGGGAAAGGGGTAGCAACACTTATAGGGGTGTATTATAGACCGCCAAATGGGGAGCGAGAATTGGAAGAGCAAATATGTAAGGAGATTGCAGATATTAGTAGTAAGCACAAGGTAGTGATTGTGGGAGATTTCAATTTTCCACACATAGACTGGGAAACACATTCTGTAAATGGGATGGATGGGTTGGAGTTTGTAAAATGTGTGCAGGATAGTTTTTTGCAGCAATACATAGAAGTACCTACTAGAGAAGGGGCGGTGCTGGACCTCCTGTTAGGAAATGAGACGGGTCAGGTGGCAGAGGTATGCGTTGGGGAACAGTTCGGGACCAGTGATCACAATACCATTAGTTTCAATATAATTATGGAGAGGGGCAGAACTGGACCTAGGGTTGAGATTTTTGATTGGAGAAAGGCTAACTTTGAGGAGATGCGAAAGGATTTAAAAGGAGTAAATTGGGACATTTTGTTTTATGGGAAAGATGTTGAAGAGAAATGGAGTACATTTAAAGGTGAAATTTTAAGAGTACAGAATCTTTATGTCCCTGTTCGGTTGAAAGGAAATAGTAAAAATAGGAAAGAGCCATGGTTTTCAAGGGAAATTGGACACTTGGTTCGGAAAAAAAGGGAGATCTACAATAATTATAGGCAGCATGGAGTAAATGAGGTGCTTGAGGAGTATAAAGAATGTAAAAAGAATCTCAAGAAAGAAATTAGAAAAGCTAAAAGAAGATATGAGGTTGCTTTGGCAAGTAAGGTGAAAGTAAATCCAAAGGGTTTCTACAGCTATATTAATAGCAAAAGGATAAGAGGGATAAAATTGGTCCATTAGAGAGTCAGAGTGGACAGCTATCTGCAGAGCCAAAAGAGATGGGGGAGATATTGAACAATTTCTTTTCTTCGGTATTCACCAAGGAGAAGGATATTGAATTATGTGAGATAAGGGAAACAAGTAGAGTAGCTATGGAAACTATGAGATTCAAAGAAGAGGAAGTGCTGACACTTTTGAGAAATATAAAAGTGGATAAGTCTCCAGGTCCGGACAGGATATTCCCTAGGACATTGAGGGAAGTTAGTGTAGAAATAGCAGGGGCTATGACAGAAATATTTCAAATGTCATTAGAAATGGGAATAGTGCCGGAGGATTGGCGTACTGCGCATGTTGTTCCATTGTTTAAAAAGGGGTCCAAGAGTAAACCTAGCAATTATAGACCTGTTAGTTTGACGTCAGTGGTAGGCAAATTAATGGAAAGGATACTTAGAGATAATATATATAAGCATCTGGATAAACAGGGTCTGATTAGGAACAGTCAACATGGATTTGTGCCTGGAAGATCATGTTTGACTAATCTTCTTGAATTTTTTGAAGAGGTTACTCGGGAAATTGATGAGGGTAAAGCAGTGGATGTTGTATATATGGACTTCAGTAAGGCCTTTGACAAGGTTCCTCATGGAAGGTTGGTTAAGAAGGTTCAATGGTTGGTTATAAATGGTGGAGTAGCAAGATGGATTCAACAGTGGCTGAATGGGAGATGCCAGAGAGTAATGGTGGATGGTTGTTTGTCAGGTTGGAGGCCAGTGACTAGTGGGGTGCCACAGGGATTTGTGTTGGGTCCACTGTTGTTTGTCATGTACATCAATGATCTGGATGATGGTGTGGTAAATTGGATTAGTAAGTATGCAGATGATACTAAGATAGGAGGGGTTGTGGATAATGAAGTAGATTTTCAAAGTCTACAGAGTGATTTATGCCAGTTGGAAGAGTGGACTGAAAGATGGCAGATGGAGTTTAATGCTGATAAGTGTGAGGTGCTACACCTTGGCAGGACAAATCAAAATAGGACGTACATGGTAGGGAATTGAAGAATGCAGGTGAACAGAGGGATCTGGGAATAACTGTGCACAGTTCCCTGAAAATGGAATCTCATGTAGATAGGGTGGTAAAGAAAGCTTTTGGTGTGCTGGCCTTTATAAATCGGAGCATTGAGTATAGAAGCTGGGATGTAATGTTAAAATTGTACAAGGCATTGGTGAGGCCAATTCTGGAGTATGGGGTACAATTTTGGTTGCCTAATTATAGGAAGGATGTCAACAAAATAGAGAGAGTACAGAGGAGATTTACTAGAATGTTGCCTGGGTTTCAGCAACTAAGTTACAGAGAAAGGTTGAACAAGTTAGGGCTTTATTCTTTGGAGCGCAGAAGGTTAAGGGGGGACTTGATAGAGGTCTTTAAAATGATGAGAGGGATAGACAGAGTTGACGTGGATAAGCTTTTCCCACTGAGAGGAGGGAGGATGCAAACAAGAGGACATGACATGAGAATTAAGGGACTGAAGTTTAGGGGTAACATGAGGGGGAACTTCTTTACTCAGAGAGTGGTGGCTGTGTGGAATGAGCTTCCAGTGAAGGTGGTGGAGGCAGGTTCGTTTTTATCATTTAAAAATAAATTGGATAGTTATATGGACGAGAAAGGAATGGAGGGTTATGGTCTGAGCGCAGGTATATGGGACTAGGGGAGAATACGTGTTCGGCACGGACTAGAAGGGTCGAGATGGCCTGTTTCCGTGCTGTAATTGTTATATGGTTATTATATGGTTAAGTGTGAGGACACTCAATCGTTGAACTTTTTATAAATAGAACCAGGATGTTTAGGCACGAAAAAACTCTGAAATAGGCAGGCTACTTCTTCCTACTTCTTTGTATGTCTTTACCTACATCGCCAGGAATTTTATTAATATCGTCAGTTACTTTGTTGAAAACCTGCAAGTTATTCACTAATGTTTCGCCACGTTTCTCAAGGGAATTGATAGATTGTGGGAAGTTTGCAAAATTGGAAACAAGATCGAGGTGGAGGGACATTTTCTGCATGATTTCACTGACAATCCTGACTGTAGCAGATTCTTCTTCTTCAAAACTGTTGACAATTTCTTTCATCTTTTCAAAATTTGCAGCATAGTAGAGTACAGCAGAGAGCCATGTACCCCACCTAGTCAAAACGGGCTGAGGAGGTAGCGGAATCTCATGTGCATTTCATTGAACAACTACACATGTGATGGTGCTTTGAGGAAGATTTTCTTGACGTTGGAAACTAGGCGATCGACATTTGGAAACAAGCTACGAGTGTGATTGGCAATTCTATGAAGGCCTTGAGCTAAGCATGTCAAATGCAACATTTTGGGGAATAAAACCTTAAGAGCACGAGCTGCTTTTTTCATGTACGGAGCTGCATCAGTCACAAACAGAAGAACATTCTCGTGTTTTATACCTTCTGGCCAAAGTACAGCAAGTGAAGATGTAAACAACTGAGCAATAGTTGAGCTGTATGACTTTTCCAATACTTTTGATGTCAACAAATATTCCTTTGATGGTTGACCTGCTCCCAGTGTACTGAAGAGCACATTGGCCACATATCTCCCCACAGCATCAGTTGTCTTGTCTATTGAGATCCATATTTTGTTGCATGCAACTTCATCTCTAATTTTCTGCACAACAATGTTGAAGTTGCTGTCAACATCATTTTTCTGTAATGATGACTCGCTTGGTAAATGTTCCTCTGTGTATATCTCTAAAAAACCTCTGAGAGATTTGTTTTCCAATTTCCACAATGGAATTCCAGCGACAATAAATGCCTTGTACAGTTCACTCAAAAACTCAGATTTGCGACTGGAGCCAGCAGTAAATGTAGTGAGGAGACAAGCTTGGGTATTTCACTTGGGTACTCTACACCCCAGCGGTATCAACATTGACTTCACAAATTTTAGACACCCCTTGCCTTCTTCCTCCTCCTCCTTCCCAGCACTCCGTCTAGTCCTGCCGTCTCTGCCTCTTCCTTTCGAAAAAAGGTCTCGCCTATTCCTTCTCTCCATAGATGCTGCCTCACCCGTTGAGTTTCTCCTGGATTTTTTGTCTACCTTCGATTTTTCCAGCATCTGCAGTTATTTCTTAAATAGATCTTGGAGAAGACTGAACCAGGGGGCAGCGGCACGAACGAATGAACGATCGACAGTGGTGCCCACGGTTTCGCCCCAGTGGTGTAAATTTTCTTGCAAGTTAAACTGTATTAACATGATAATAATAACATTAATATTTTTGTGTTAACATAGAAAAGGTCATTGTAATCATGGTACAACTGGAGAAAATAGCATGACCTTTTAACAAAACGGCCAAAAAAAGGCTGATTTAGGCACTCGCAGGTGAAAAAGGCATTAGCTTCGCGAAATCATCAAAAAAGGCATGGAAAGGCACATGGCATTTATGGCAAAATCCTGGCTCTACCTATTTTAAATTATTTTATTAAGAATACATGTAGAGACCATAGAATTAGCCTCTGCAAGGTACTGCATCGTTGATCAAACTCAGATTCAGATTCAGATTCAACTTTAATTGTCATTGTCAGTGTACAGTACAGAGACAACAAAATGCATTTAGCATCTCCCTGGAAGAGCGACATAGCATATGATTTGAATAAATATTTACATTAGCATATATACAGACATAGTGTTTTACCTGTGGGAGGAGTGTCCGGGGGGGGGGGGGGGGGTGATTGGCAGTCACCGAGGTACGTTGTTGAGTAGAGTGACAGCCGCCGGGAAGAAGCTGTTCCTGGACCTGCTGGTCCGGCAACGTAGAGACCTGCAGCGCCTCCCGGATGGTAGGATGGTAAACAGTCCATGGTTCGGGTGAGAGCAGTCCTTGGTGATGCTGAGCGCCCTCCGCAGACAACGCTTGCTATGGACAGACTTAATGGAGGGGAGCGAGGAACCGATGATGCGTTGGGCAATTTTCACCAGAATGCAATGCCTTCCGGTCGGAGACAGAGCAGTTGCCATACCATACTGTGATGCAGTTGGTAAGGATGCTCTCGATGGTGCAGCGGTAGAAGTTCACCAGGATCTGAGGAGACAGATGGACCTTCTTCAGTCTCCTCAGGAAGAAGAGACGCTGGTGAGCCTTCTTGATCAGAGTTGAGGTATTGTGGGTCCAAGAGAGGTCATCGGAGATGTTAACACCCAGGAACCTCAAGCTAGAAACACGTTCCACCTCCGTCCGGTTAATGTGGATGGGGGAGTGCGTGCCGCCTCTGGACTTCCTGAAGTCTACAATGAGCTCCTTTGTCTTCTTGGACTGAATCTAGCTAATTGCGTATCACCAGATGGCATTGTGAAAATCCAGCTTGGATTTTGGATCGGGATGGCAATAGCAAAACAAGACATGGATCAAATCAGCAATAGTGATTGATCTACACAGAGGACCTCCGAGTCACTCCGAAGGCACAGGAGATAAGCCCCCAGCCCACTCACCGGCATCGATCATTTCCTGTGTTTGCCGCCACCGCCATCTTGAACTGATGTTTATCCAAACAAATGGGGGATATTTTTGATATGCTTTGTTGAAGATGGGAAGCTTTTGGGGTGTCAGGAAGTGAGTCACTTCAGGCAGGATTCCTCAGCCTCTCAACTGCACTTGACGCCACATCATTTATGTGAACATCTGCTTGAAAGGTGATCAATGGTGTCTCTTTGAATGTTGATGTTGAGGGATTCAGTGGCCATGCCGTGTGATGTCATGGGTAGACAGTCAACTCTGTATTGTAAGAGAAGACCATTGCCCAGCACTTTTGTAGTACACATTTATCAGCTCGAGCCAGTAAAATGTCAGGGTCTGTGCGCAGGTATGTACTGGTTTATTTGCGACAGGGCTGAGAATGGAACTGGGGCTTGTATAATTATCAGTAAAAGGCTTAGGAAGTTCGGCATGAACTCAACAACCCTCACCAACTTCTACAGATGGGCTGTAGAAAGCATTTTATCAGGTTGCATCACAGCATAGTTTAGGGACAGCCCCATCCAAAGCTGCAAGAAATTTCAGAGAATTGTGGACATAGCCCAGACCATCAAGCAAACTAACCTTCCATTGACTCCATCTACACTTCACACTGCCTCACCTAGGCCACCAGCATAATCAGGGACCAGTTTCACTCTCACTTCTCCCCTCTTCCATCAGGCAAGAGGTACAGAAGTTTGAAAATGCAACACTCCAGATTCAGGGACAGTTACTTCCCAGCTGTTATCAGGCAACTGAATGGTCCTCTGATCAGCGAGAGTGTAGACCTGACCTCCCGTCTACCTCACTAGAGCTTTGAAATATGGTGCATGATCCAGGCCCTAACTACGATATGATACGATAGGAAACAATAGAACTTTATTTATCGCCGGTAGGAAATTGATCTGCCAACAGTCATAAAACACAAGATCCATAAAACATGAAATTAAAGTGAAGAGTTGAAAGGATTTGGGATGTGCAAAGATTGGGGGGGGGGGGGGGGGGGGGGGGGGGGGGGGGGGGGGGGGGGGGGGGGGGGGGGGGGGGGGGGGGGGGGGGGGGGGGGGGGGGGGGGGGGGGGGGGGGGGGGGGGGGGGGGGGGGGGGGTGGGGGTGGGGGGGGGGGGGGGGGGGGGGGAAGGCAGTCAGTCTACCCCACAACAGAAGTGGGAGGAGTGTACAGTCTGATATCCGCAGGGGAGAAGGATCTCCTGTGACGTTCTGTCCTGCATCTTGGTGGAACCAGGCTGTTGCTGAAGGTACTCCTCCAGTTGGCCAGTGTGTCATGGAGGAATTGAGCTGTATTGTCCATGATGTTACGCAGTTTGAGGAGCATCCTCCCCTCCATGACCACCTCCCATGAATCCAACTCCACCCCTAGGATGGAGCCTGCCTTCCTGATGAGCTTGTTAATCCTGTTGCTGTCTGTGGCCTTCGCCCTGCTGCCTCTGCAAAACTACAATAGGCAGCTGCATTCATCATTATTTTCATTGTGTCAACAAATGTTTTCTCCTCAGCATTCTATTAGTGATAAATCTCAAAGGTTTTTACAAGTGGCTCAACTGCTCTTGCAAATATGAAATGGAAGTGTGTACACAGTGCCTTTCTATGCTGAGCCTTTACTATGTCTTTCATGAAGGTGAAGACCTTAGTCAGCACGTATTTGTCTTAGTATCTGCCTCTGTGAACAGCCAGTAGAGGACAGAGTCCTGTGCATCCTTTTCCAGACCTCCTTGTCAAATGCACAGTCCAGATGGAGGTGGATGGTGGTCGTACCCTCAGCAGCAGCATTTTATGAGGTTAACATTCTGGCTCTGAATAATCTGAGGGTGAAGGTTCTGATCTCCACAAACCAAGCGAGTCTTTGGTGTTGGTTTGAAGGCTCGTGAGCTAAGACTTTCAGCCCAATGACTTTGACAGTCTGCTGTTGGATAGTAACTTGAACAATCTGGGCCTGCAGGATATTCCGTGCAGAGCAGTAACAGATTGACTCTGGTCTAAGGTGTTCTTCTGCACAAAATGGTAAGGATAAATGTCGTCCACAAGGGTTATAGCTAATTTAAAGTAATTTGAGCAAATGCAGTGCCTTTACTTTTAAATTTGACACCAAGGCTGAAACATTGCAAAAGATTGTTAATGGTTTGTTGGTAACTTTGGTTACAATCAGATCGTGTACTTTAAGATAATGAAAATCCATGTTGGATACAAACAGAAAATGTTTTTGTTCTGCAGGTTACTTCCTTAATCATATGTAAATCAGCTCCAAATGCATCATATCTAATGATGAATTTGCACCTCATTGACTGATATTCATCTCTTTTTGGTTTCAGTCACGCAGTTACATCTAGTTATTCACATGTTTAATATTTCATTTTAAGGCACCTCAGACACCATTGACTCCACTCAACACTGGAACTATATTGGGTAAAATCAGGAATAATGTTTTCTATGATCAATGATAGACACAAAAAGCTGGAGTAACTCAGCAGGACTGGCAGCATCTCAGGAGAGAAGGAATGGGATGCTGCATGTCCCGATGAGCTACTCCAGCTTTTTGTGTCTGTCTTCAGTTTAAACCAGCATCTCCAGTTATTTTGTACACTTTTCTATGACCAAGATCACTATGCATTTCCTCACTCAGCTTCAACCTCTGCATAGTATTTCATACAGATGTCTTTCTAATATCCTACATCTATAGAAAAGATTTATGTGGAAAAACAGTCACATATTTCCATTTGAACATGCCTAAATTGAGCTTGGGGAAATTCAGTTACAGCATTTCTATCTCCCCCTGAAAAATAAACAAAAAAATCAATCCTTAAACTTCTCCTAACTGGCAACTCCCTGAGTGATAGTTTCCGTGTGTACATTATTTACATCAGCTCCAGCTCTTCATCATATCCCTGCAACCCATGACCATATCTGTACTACTGGTTTGTCTGTGCTCAATATTGTGCTGAATTTACTTTAGTTTAGTTTAGTTTAGTTTAATGCTGATAAATGTGAGGAGCTACACCTTGGCAGGACAAATCAAAATAGGACGTACATGGTAAATGGTAGGGAATTGAAGAATGCAGTTGAACAGAGGGATCTGGGAATAACCGTGCATAGTTCCTTGAAGGTTGAATCTCATATAGACAGGGTGGTAAAGAAAGCTTTTGGTATGCTAGCCTTTATAAATCAGAGCATTGAGTATAGAAGCTGGGATGTAATGTTAAAATTGTACAAGGCATTGGTGAGACCAAATCTGGAGTATGGTGTACAATTTTGGTCGCCCAATTATAGGAAGGATGTCAACAAAATAGAGAGAGTACAGAGGAGATTTACTAGAATGTTGCCTGGGTTTCAACAACTAAGTTACAGAGAAAGGTTGAATAAGTTAGGTCTTTATTCTCTGGGGTGCAGAAGGTTAAGGGGGGACTTGATAGAGGTCTTTAAAATGATGAGAGAGATAGACATAGTTGATGTGGATCAGCTTTTCCCTTTGAGAATAGGGAAGATTCAAACACGAGGACATGACTTCAGAATTAAGGGACAGAAGTTTAGGGGTAACATGAGGGGGAACATCTTTACTCAGAGAGTGGTAGCGGTGTGGAATGAGCTTCCAGTGGAAGTGGTGGAGGCAGGTTCGTTGGTATCATTTAAAAATAAATTGGATAGGCATATGGATGAGAAGGGAATGGAGGGTTATGGTATGAGTGCAGGCAGGTGGGACTAAGGGAAAATAATTATTCGGCACGGACTTGTAGGGCCGAGATGGCCTGTTTCCGTGCTGTAATTGTTATATGGTTATATGGTTATATGGTTTAGATAAAAAAAACAGGCCCTTCGTCCCATTGAGTCAGCCCTGACCAGCGATCCCCGCACACTAACACAATCCTACATGCACTAGGGACAATATACAATTTTAAGAAGCCAATTAACCTCCAAACGTGTACATCTTTGGAGTGGGAGGAATCCGGAGCTCCCAGAGAAAACCTGTGCAGGTCACGGGGAGAACATTCTACGTACAGACAGCGCCATTAGTCAGGATCAAACTCTAGTAGTCTCAGTAGTCTCTGGCGCTGTAAGGCAGCAACTCTACTGCTGCGCCACCGCATTGCCCATTGTTCATGTAGGATCGTGCCACCCTACATTGTGATCGGATCGGTCCATGAGTACAGGGTCAAGCCAAGACTATGAACATACAAGGAGATAAAAGTATTTACAACCATGAAGGGTATAAACTATATCATGAGAAACTGAGCTGATTGGAATAAGAGTCATGAGTGAAGTGGCTGAAGGGAACGAAAGTGATTGGCAAAAAGTCTTCTTTATGCAGCAAATAGTTAGGGGCTGCAATGCACGGCTGGGGGGGGGGGGGGGGGGGGGAGTGTAATGGAAGCAGACATTATTGTATCGTTCAAATGGGTGCTGGATAAGTATCTGAAGGAAAGACATTTGCAGACGATAAGGAGATTTGTTGACAGAATGGAAATCTTGAGCACCACACAAACTGGAGGAACTCAAAGGGTCAAGCATCATCTATGGAGGAAATGGTCAGTTGACGTTACATGTCAGGACCTTTCTTCAGACTTGCAGATGACCATTCAGGTTGGGATCCTTCTTCAGAATAAGGACGAACAGGATCACTGTTTGTGGAGCAAGCACAGACCTGGCTGGCCAACCATCCTCCTCCAGTGTTGCCACAGTTTCAGTATCCGTGATTGTGAATGATCAGGGGCGCTGCATGATTGGCAGCCCCGCCAACAGTCTGTCTGTTTCTTCTACTATTTTTTAATTTTTAGTGTGTGTTAAAAGTTTGTGTAGATGTTCTCCGGTTTGTTTTATGTGGAGGGAGGTGGTGGGGGTCAGAGGAAACTTCTTTATCAGTTTCTTATTTTGCCGGAGATGCGATTATTTTCCGGATCTCATCTCCGGTCGCTCTGGGGCCTAACACCATGGAGCTAGAGGCCTCCTCGGACTGACTTGAGCCCTACCGCAGGGTGTGGACTTAACATCGGAGCTGATCCCTTGCCTGCGATCACTTCAAACACAGCCTGCGGACTTTACGATCGTGAGCTCGCAGTCTCAGGAGAGGCCGAGTCGGGAAGCTCAAATGACGCAGAGACTCGACCAGCCGTGACGCGGGGTCCGATTGCCGCGCGGGGAGTTGACATCCCCCCCCCCCCCCACCCCCCCGATGCAGGAGCTGAGCGTCTCGATGCGGAGAGCCCAAATGCCTCCGGTTACGGGAGTCAAGATCGTCCCGTCATCGGAGAGCTCGAGGCTCCCGACCGCGGGAGAGCATAGAAGGGAAGAGATTTTAACTTTTTTTCACCTTCCATCAGAGTGAGGAGTGTGGAGGAGTCACTGTGGTGGATGTTTATGTTAAAATGTATTTTGTGTGTTCCGTAGCTTTTTATTTGTATGACTGACTTGGCAAATTAAATTCCTCGTATGTTGAAAAAAAAAGTTGTGATTGTGATTGTGATTGATTGGGATCTTTGCAGGTCATAAAATTTGGAATGGTTGTCCAAAACTAATTATTTTTCGATGTCAAATCATAGGTGATCAGACCCTCGGCCTCGCAGACAATACAAGCCGAGTGGAGCAGGTGTAACGACATTCACTCCTGGGGTCAAAAACTTCTCCTGAAGTACATGTGTGATAAGAACTGTATTTACGAAGCGCTACAGGACGTGAGAAAGCCTTTGTTCCTACCAGAGGACTGGGGAGAAATTCAGAAAAAGCAGCCTACCAGAGGACTGGGGGAAATGCAGAGTCCAGCATAGGAGGACAAAGGGTTTAATTAGGAAAGGGAAAATAGATTATGAAAGAAAACTGACAGGGAACATAAAAACTGACTGCAAAGGTTTTTATAGACATGTGAAGAGAAAAAGATTAGTTAAAACAAATGTAGGTCTAATGCAGTCAGAAACAGGTGAATTGATCATGGGGTACAAAGACATGGCAGACCAATTGAATAACTACTTTGGTTCTGTCTTCACTAAGGAAGACATAAATAATCTGCCGGAAATAGCAGGGGACCGGGGGTCAAATGAGATGGAGGAACTGAGTGAAATCCAGGTTAGCCGGGAAGTGGTGTTAGGTAAATTGAATGGATTAAAGGCCGATAAATCCCCAGGGCCAGATAGGCTGCATCCCAGAATACTTAAGGAAGTAGCCACAGAAATAGTGGATGCATTAGTGATAATTTTTCAAAACTCTTTAGATTTGGAGTAGTTCCTGAGGATTGGAGGGTAGCTAATGTAACCCCACTTTTTAAAAAGGTAGGGAGAGAGAAAACGGGGAAGTACAGACCAGTTAGTCTAACATCGGTAGTGGGGAAACTGCTAGAGTCAGTTATTAAAGATGGGATAGCAGCACATTTGGAAAGTGGTGAAATCATTGGACAAAGTCAGCATGGATTTATGAAAGATAAATCATGTCTGACGAATCTTATAGAATTTTTCGAGGATGTAACTAGTAGAGTGGATAAGGGAGAACCAGTGGATGTGGATAGAGAACTGTCTGGCAGACAGGAAGCAAAGAGTAGGAGTAAACGGGTCCTTTTCACAATGGCAGGCAGTGGCTAGTGGGGTACCGAAAGGCTCAGTGCTGGGACCCCAGCTATTTACAATATATATTAATGATTTGGACGAGGGAATTGAATGCAACATCTCCAAGTTTGCGGATGACACGAAGCTGGGGGGTAGTGCTGGATGTGTGGAGGATGCTAGGAGGCTGCAAGGTGGCTTGGATAGGCTGGGTTAGTGGGAAAATGCATGGCAGGTGCTGTATAATGTGGATAAATGTGAGGTTATCCACTTTGGTGGCAAAAACAGGAAAGTAGACTATTATCTGAATGGTAGCCGATTAGGAAAAGGGGAGATGCAATGAGACCTGGGTGTAATGGTAAACCAGTCATTGAAAGTAGGCATGCAGGTGCAGCAGGCAGTAAAGAAAGCGAATGGTATGTTAGCATTCATAGCAAAAGAATTTGAGTATAGGAGCAGAGAGGTTCTACTGCAGTTGTACAGGGTCTTGGTGAGACCACACCTGGAGTATTGCGTACAGTTTTGGTCTCTAATCTGAGGAAAGACATTCTTGCCATAGAGGGAGTACAGAGAAGGTTCACCAGACTGATTCCTGGGATGTCAGGACTTTCATATGAAGAAAGACTGGATGGACTCGGCTTGTACTCGCTAGAATTTAGAAGATTGAGGGGGGATCTTATAGAAACTTACAAAATTCTTAAGGGGTTGGAATGGCTAGATGCAGGAAGATTGTTCCCGATGTTGGGGAAGTCCAGAACAAGGGGGTCACAGTTTAAGGACAAGGGGGAAATCTTTTAGGACCGAGATGCGAAAAACATTTTTCACACAGAGAGTGGTGAATCTGTGGAATTCTCTGCCACAGAAGGTAGTTGAGGCCAGTTAATTTGCTATATTTAAGAGGGAGTTAGATGTGACCCTTGGGGCTAAAGGGATCAGGGGGTATGGAGAGAAGTCAGGAACAGGATACTGAGCTGGATGATCAGCCATGATCATATTGAATGGCGGTGCAGGCTCGAAGGGCCGAATGGCCTACTCGTGCACCTGTTTTTCTATGTTTTTATGTTCTATTTTCCGCTCCCTACATTTAAGAGATCAATCTGATGGATTAGTATTTCAACATTACTGAATGGCAGTGAAAGTATTTGCACGTTATATTTAAAATTAAAATATATTGGTATAATTTACATATCATATCTGTGCTGCTAGTCTTTCAACAGGATGATTAAACTAGCCAATCACATGTACACTTACCAGTACTCTTCCGGTTGAGACGTTGTTCATATCTTTGGAACGTAGTTTACATCAAACCACATACATCTGGTAAACTCAGTCAGTGGGGAAGCTTTGTTTTCCTGCCCTGTTGTAGCACCTGAAAGAACAGAAGATGGGAAAAAATGTGAGTACAAATTATTCTATTCATTTTGTTCAAAGTTATGTATATTTCTTTGATAATATTCTCTAGTCCTCTTATATATTTTTAATGTACTTTTTACAGTACTGTATATATATGTACTGGATGCTGTAAATATACTGTGCAATTTTTGTTATATTCATATATATGTGTGTGTGTGTCTGTGTGTGTGTGTGTGTGTGTGTGTGTCTGTGTGTGTGTGTGTGTGTGTGTGTGTCTGTGTGTGTGTGTGTGTGTGTGTGTATAAATATAGCAAAAAAAGTATATATATATATATATATATAATACGATATGATAGCATTTTATCGCAGGGGGAAATTGCTTAAATATATAATACAAAAAGACGAATGCAGGACTAGAGAATATATATATACTATAATCAAATAAATAAACATAGCTTTGAACAATATATTTATATATTGCAAAAAAGTATCTTCAACCTATGGAGGATAGTTCTCAAATGGATTTTTAATGGTAAACTATAAACTCCCTTATCATCCAATTACCTAAAAAAAAAACAATTATGCACAATTACAAGTAACATCAGATGTGAACTGGACTTTGAACACTGCTGCCACAGTGAAAAAAGCACAGCAGAGACTGTACTTCATCAGACTGCTCAGAAAAGCTGGTCTGCACTGTCGCCCTCTCACCCAGGTCTACAAAGGACTGATAGAGAGCATCCTCACCACAGGCATCACGGTGTGGTATGGAAACACCACACAGACAGAGAGGAAGGCTCTGCAAAGAGTCATAAAGACTGCAGAGAGGATTATCAGAACGGAACTCCCCTCCATGGATACAATCTATACACAGCGCTGTCAAAAAAGAGCAGAGAGAATCATCAGAGACACACTACATCCAGCTCACTCCCTGCTCAAACACAAAAACTGCACATACAACCTCAGGCACAGACGAGCGGACAGCATCGTCACAAACAGAACAAGCTTTTTTAAGAGCTTCTTCCCTGCCACAGTGAGACTCTTGGCCAAAACAAAATGAACTGATGTCCTGACAATGCTCTCACTTTCCCCTTTATATAGGGTTTTAGGCATTTTCTTTCTTTTTTAGTCCTAGAGAAGTATATGTTTTTATAGATTATGTGTCTTCTGTGTGTCTTTTTAACTTGACTTGACTTGACTTGACTCTCTGAACAACCGCACAAGAGTTCCTATGCGTGTAAGCACAAATGGCAAATAAAGTTTTTGACCTTTGATCTTTGACCAATGGTTTTTAAGGAGACTGTCAGCCTGAGAAATTATCCTTTTTGTTATATTCATAAAGTCTCTGTGGGTGCACAGGCTGAGCTGGCATTTAAAGGTCCATCTTTAGTTGCTGTTGTGAATGTGTTAGCGAGCAGCCTTCCTGAACCGTTGTTGTCTGTGAGGTGTCGCTGCTATTAGGGCAAGATTTCCAGGATTTGGACCCATTGACAGTGAAGGAACTGACATATATCCAAGTCGGGATGGTGGGTGGCTTGGCGGCAACTTTCAGGTAGTGATATTCCCATGCTCTCTTTGCCCTTGCCCTTCCAGCTTGTAAAGGTTGTGGATTTGTAAGATGCTATCTGAAGGGTATTTAGTGATCAGCTATGATCACAATGAATGGCGGTGCTGGTTCGAAGGGCCGAATGGCCTCCTCCTGCAACTATTTTCTATGTTTCTATGAGTTTCTGCAAAGTACCCCACAGATCATACAAACTGCTGCTCCTGTGCATCAGTGGTGAAGTGAGTGAATGGTTGTACATGCTGTACCTATCAAACAGGTTGCCATGTCTTGTATGGTGTGAGGCTTAGTGCAACTTTGTAGAAGATGCACTCATCTGGTCAAGTGGAGAATATTCCACCATGCTCCTGACATGAGGTTTGTAAATGGTGGACGGACTTTGGGAAGCTCAGAGGAGAGTTACTCACCACAAAGTGATGGACGGGAAGCCTCTGACCTGCTCGTGCAGCTATGTTGTGCATTTTTAGTTTAGTTTAGTTTAAACATTCAGCGAGGTAACAGTTCATTCGGCCCACCGGGTCTGCACCGACCAGCGATCCCCGCACATTAACACTATCCTATACAAACCAGGGACAATTTACACATATCAAGTATACAAATCCAAGCCAGTTAAACTACAAACGTGTGCGTCTTTGGTGTGTGGGAGTGTGGGATGAAACCGAAGATTGTGGAGAAAACCCACGCGGTCACGGGGAGAACGTACAAACTCCGTACAGATAGTTGGGATCGAACCTGGGTCTCAGGTACTGCAAGTGCTGTAAGGCAGCAACTCTACCACTGCGCCACCATGCCACCCATTTGGCTACTCCAGTTCTGCTTCTGGTCAATGGTAACCCCAGGATATTGTTATCGCGGGGGATTCGGTGATCTTAATTCCCCACAGCCATCAGGCTATTAAACCTGGCTCGGACAAAACTCTGATTATTAATAACCCATTTTCTGTTATTTGCACTTTATCAGTTTATTTATTCATTTGTGTATATATTTATATTATGGTATATGGACACACTTATCTGTTTTGTAGTAAATGCCTACTATGTTCTGTGTACTGAAGCAAAGCAAGAATTTCATTGTCCTATACAGGGACACATGACAATAAACTCACTTGAACTTGAACACTTGAACTTGAACTAATGCCAGTAAATGTCAGGGAGTGATAGGGAATTTTCTCTTGTTGGATATTCTCAATACCCAGTACTTGCGTGGCATGAATGTTACTGGCCACTATCAGCTCAGGATATTGGATGTGGACTGTCTCATTATCTGAGGAATTGGGTACGGTGGATATTGGATGCGGACTGTGTCTTTATTTGAGGAATTGGGAATGGTGCTAAATATTGCACAGTCATCAAGGAACACCTGACCTTATGATTGAACAGCATCTCTGGAGAAAATGAATAGGTGACGATTCAGATCGAGACCCTTCTTCACACTGAGAGTCAGGGGAAAGGGACGACTAGAGTGGGGGAGGAACAGAGAGGGAGGGAATGCAAGGGTTACTTGAAGTTAGAGAAATAAATATTCATACCGAAGATAGACACAAAATGCTGGAGTAACTCAATGGGACAGGCAGCATCTCTGGAGAGAAGGATGGGTGACGATTCAGGTCAAGTCTTCTTCAGATTGGGAAGGTTTAAACCAGCATCTGCAGTTCCTTTCTGTTGAATATTCATACCGTTGGGTTGTAAATTGCCCAAGTGAAATATGAGGTGCTATTCATCTAATTTGCTTCATTTGAGTTTCACTGTCTGTATAACTCGCTAGCACCAACTCCACAGCCAACAACCGCCATCGGGGGCTCCCCCTTTCCATGATTATTGTTGCTTCTGTGGAGCAGGTTTTTGCAAAGTAAATGCCGCTTCACTACACCATCAATTATCCCTTCCGTTGCTTTGCTGGTGATCAGGAGTTGACTGATGAGGCAGTAATCGGCTGGTAGGATTTTTCCTACTACTTGTGGATAGGACAATATTTCACACTGTTCAGTCGATATTAGATGCCAGTGTGTAGCTATACTGGAATAGCTTGGCCACGGGTGCTGCTAGTTCTGGAGTACAAGTGCTATTGCTGGAGTGTTGCCAAGACTAACATTTCCACTGTTCATTTCAATATTTTCATAGATTTTTTAAAACTTTCTTTCAGGTGTGTCTCAGAATTATGGATGTGCAGCTCCTTGTGATTGTGACTTGCATTCTTTTGAACTCGCTCTCAGTTGTGAGTAGACGCTCTTTGTATTTTGTGTTGAGCAAACATTATTGTTAACATCCAAGGTGCACAAAAATGCTGGAGAAACTCAGCGGGTGCAGCAGCATCTACGGAGCGAAGGAAATAGGCAACGTTTCGGGCCGAACCCCTTCTTCAGACTGATGGGGGGTGGCGGGGAGAAGAAAGGAAAAAGGAGGCTTTAATTTATGTCAACCTATCTATCTATCTGACCTCTATCAATTAATCTTGTCATAGCCTGAAAACATTCAGAGAACATACTGAAATTAAGTTGGTAAAATGGATCTAATTAAAAGGATTTTACTAAATGACACATCTGACAATGTAGCAGTCAAGTTGGTCATATTTAAACATTAATATAATGCTGTGAATAAGCATTTGGAGGCAGAAGAAAGTGATAATAGAACTATAATGAAGCAGAAAAAAAAAGCTTGAAACTGTATTCCACTGTTCTTAAATGTCATATTTCCAATTTATAGGAAAAAGTGAAAGGGGAGTCTGACAGTGGTAAGTAGTACAATGTACTTGCATTTTTGTATCATTAAATGATGTTATTGATTGAAGGATTATGGTAAACCTACAAAAACACAATGTTTTCAAATGCAATGTCAGTAAATTGCATGTTCTACAGACAAATCATAATAAATGATTTATTACAATATGGTTTGTGCAGTTCCACAGAGACCTGTAATTAAGGATTGGTAAGCTTTTCTTGGCAAAATAATCTATTGGAACCATATCTCTAGTCTCCATTGAGTACCTACCAATCTTATTCAATATCACGTGATGTGACAACCTCTTTGACTCAGAAAACAATCTACTAAATGTGCACTCCACCAGCTCCGAAGCAAAGACATCATCAATGGCCCAACCACACACCAAATATCACATGTAGCTTCACCAAAGCATTATATTTTTTGTCTGCATTGTGACCTGGACCCTGGACATTGATCCTGGAAAGGGAGGGGGGGGAAACACCTTTGAGCAAGTTAAATGCTCCAGGCCTGTTCCATTGTGCACACTTGCTTGGCCTTTGCACTCAGTGGAATTTTGTATCAGTTAGGCATTGAATATAAAATTTGTTTCTAAAACCATACAAGGCATATTCAACCATATTTTTGGTGCACCAAAAGAGTTGCTGAGGCTATATCTCTTAAGAATAAGGGGTAGGCTATTTAGAACTAGGATGAGGAAAAACTTTTTCACCCAACGTATTCACTGAGTTGTGAATATGTGGAATTCTCTGCCACAGAAGGCAGTGTGTCACTGATTTTTTTCAAGAGAGAGATAGATATAGCTCTTGGGTCTAACGGAATCAAGGGAAATGGGTAGAAAGCAGAAACAGGGTACTGATTTGGATGATCAGCCATGATCATATTGAATGGCGGTGCTGACACGTAGGACCGAATGGCCTACTCCTGCACCTATTTTCTATGTTTCTATGTTCTCGAGCCCTGCTGAAATAATGGTCCATCTGCCTTTTCCTTACCTACATGTTTGAGCCCAACTTGTAACCAACTACATTGGGTTCATGAATTAGATAAAAGTATTTCTGCATGCCAATATTTATTATTTTCTCACTATTTTAAAGATATTCTGTTTATTAATTATTCTCTAAAAATGAATAAATTCACATTAGTCTAAATTACTAATATACTGCACTAAACCACTGACTTTATCTTTGTGAGATGCCGAGATATCTAAATTATAATATTTTGCATTCTCATACTTCAGTAACTCGCAGCTTCAGCTACCAATGTGTAAAGAATAAAGATACATGTCGGAAAACAGAGGGTAAGTTATATTATATATATTAATATATAAATGATGTATAAATTAAGAAAGGAAATCACTTTTTTGCTGCAGTTCATGATTACATGAAAGATATTCCATTTGCATGAACATTTTGAATAACCATTAAGTTTCTAAATTCGTATTTTAATTCACCTCTTGCAACAAGCTAATATGTAACCAATACTAAAAGAACATTCTTTAATAGTAAATATTAAAATGAAAAACATTATTTTGAGGCTACAGCTGGTGTTTAGATCACAATCAAGGTCTGAAGTTTAACATATTTGCCCCACATTCTGACCCTGTGCAGTAAGTGCTGAAGGCTGATCACCTCCTTAATGGCCTTCTCATCTTTTCTGTGGAACTGAGTCCAGGGCACATCCATGGGGACTCACTGGACATACAGTAACCTTGCCAGGTGCAACCTTAGTCCTGAGAGATTATTCAATCAAGGGCAGCACAATTTTGCAATTGTGGAGCTACTGCCTTACAATGCCAGAGACCCGGGCTCGATCCTGACTACGGGTGCTTGCCAGTACGGAGTTTATACATTCTCCCCGTGACGTGCGTGACGCTCAGTTTTCTCTGAGATGTTTGGTTTCCTCCCACACTCCAATGAAGTACAGGTTTGTAGGTTTAAGAAGCAACTGCAGATGCTGGAAAATCGAAGGTAGACAAAATTGCTGGAGAAACTCCAACATTTTAGTCTACCAGGTTTGTAGGTTAATTGGTTTGGTATAAATGTAAATTATCCCTAGTGTGTGTCGGATAGAATAAGTGCATCAAGATCGCTGGTCGATGCAGACTCGGTGGGCCGATGGGCCTGTTTCCGCGCTACTCCTCAGAACTAATTTAAACTATGGTTCAATAGTTCTTTATAGTCACATGTACTGAGGTACGGTGAAATTGTTTTTTTTAATACAGTTCTGTAAAGTATTATTATACACAAACCCAATCTTAGATTAAGTACAAAGTGTATAGAAATAGTCCACTGAGACAATACACAAGAATCACCAGGATTTGGCACCATTTGCAAAGTCCAAGTTGTTTTACGTGCAGCTGACATAATGGCCTGTTGTCGTGGTGACGTTGCAGGGGCGGCCTGGCCAAGCAACAGAAGCCTTTGTCAAGAAGCAAAATTCCAGCTAAAGTTAGCAGCCTGGTGCATGTGGATCTTGCGGTTTTTCTCCACTCGAGGCCGATGTGCAGAACTTTGTTCCCTCAAAGAAATATCCCCACAAATTATTTCTGCTTAAAGGATTTCTGTGTTTCGGCACATAACCTGCGAGATCCAAACCCTGCATCCTACCTGTGAGGTCTTGAAAAGTTGAACAGGTTCCCTGAAAGGAAGTGGAAAAGGAACTAGGAGTGATGAGAAACTGGAGTTTAACTGGATGTGTCCAATTTAGGATGTGCCCATGGACCATTACTCCCCAAAGCCTGTATTTAGATAACAGAAAATCTGCTCCTTTATGATGTTATGTAGCTAAATTGGCCAATCAAGATTTTCAGGGCTTTTAAAGCATGATTCTGATGTCTTTGTGTCAAAACTATACTCCTAAAATGTCTCCATACCTTGTGCTAATACCTTGGAAGCAGCATTTCTGTTTATCATTTAACATTCTGCAAGTTATTGTATGACAACTGTTTTCTTTAACTAGTCGGAGGCTTCTGTTATGCTCCCATCTATGGAATATCTGTGGCTAAAGAGGACGCAAGAATAAATTGCACAAATGGTATGACTGGACAGAAAATAAAAAGGTGTTTTGCAAATGGAACTTATGGATTAGAGGAAGACTTCTGTGTTTCAAATGAAATCAATGACATTCTGCAGGTACCAAATTTTATACATCATTTATTTCACCAGCATTACATAATAAATAATTAACATCAGTGCAGCAGGATTTTTAGTTAGGCGACAACTTCTCAGGAACAGCTACCATTTAGCTAGTGCACAAAACAAAGTGCTGGAGGAACTCAGCAGGTCAGGCAGCATCTGTGGAGTTAAATGGACTGATGACGTTTCACGTTGGGACCCTTCTTCAGAAAAGTCATCTGTCTATGGACTCACAAAATGCCATCACAACATTGTTTTTTGCTCAAGGTTTCAGCATTTGAAGCGTCCGGTGTTGCCATTTTGTTCATGTGACTTTACTAAAGGTGTACATACAAAGTGCTGATGGATCAGTTTTGAGCATCATGACTTAAAAATAGTCTATTACCTGTGGAGAAATGGTATATTAATGTATTGAGTTGAAGCATGAACCAAAGATTAAATTACAATTAAAGAATGTTCAATTGCATTTCCTGGACGTTAAACAGGTAAAAAGTGATTTGTTTGAAGTTTTCAAAATATGATTTTCTCTCAAATTTCTAAACTCCAGCAGGCCCATTTTACTGCATACACTGTTGTTCCACTCACCTGAAAATCATATAGTGACCATTCCTGCAACTATTTTATGTGTCCTTATATTGTGTTTCTATTGTATGTCTGCGGCCCCTTGACTCCTCTTCTTTGTGAATAGTTTATTTTTATTTACTTTAACTCATGGTCTCAAGATTTTGTATATTGTGACCAAATCTCTTCTCACCTTCGGAGTGGGATGGGTTAAGTAAGACCCTAAGGAACAGAATTAGGCCATTCGGCCCATTGAGTCTACTCCATTCAATCATGGCTGATTATTCTTCCCCTCAACCCCATTTTCCTGCCTTCTCGCTGGAACCTTTGATGCTATCCCAAATCAAGAAGCTATCAATCCCCAATGTCTTGGTGCCCACCGACGTCTGTGGCAATGAATTCCAATTGAATAAACATTTGAAGGTAAAAAATTGCATCGCAATGGAGAAAGATGAAATGAGAAAAACTAGATTGCCATAAAATGAGCCAACACAAACTAATTAGGCAGAAAGACTCTGTAATGTGCTGCAATGTTACTATCGTTTTCTGCATCATATCTTACATTTAAAACTGCCAACTTTCACCTACTTAGATGAGCAGAAGAAAGAGACTTACCAAATGCAGGATTTATATTAATAATCCTCACGAGCAGGGACACTCTCAGAGTTTATAGCATTTGGTTTAAGAAATCTATCTCGTAGTGCATTCTCAGAGGGTATGGAGAGAAGGCAGGTACGGGATACTGAGTTGGATGATCAGCCATGATCATATTGAATGGCGATGCAGGCTCGAAGGGCCGAATGGCCTACTCTTGCACCTAATTTCTATGTGTCTATGTTTCTATGCATGTCCAGTGAGCCCAATAGAATATCTATCTATGATTACTGTAATTTGGAAAGGATGTAGAGATGTTATAGCAAAGATCGATTAAATCATTTCTAGAGTAGCATCCAGCCTATCAATCGCCCTCCATTTTGTGTGGCATAATAAAATCATCTCTTAATTTTCTAATCTATAGAAGGTCTATTTTACTCAATCTCACCTCACAGGCCCATCTCCTCGTCCCATGAATTATACCATTTGATGCTGATGCTAAGGCAAGTACATCCTTCCATTGATACTAAAATTAAAACTGCAGACAGTAGATTGAGCTAATCTATTATTTATCTAATCAAAGACCATTAAACTGCAACAAGTCTTCCTTCAAAACACAAAGTGTTGGAAGAATTCAACAGGTCAGGCAACATCTGTAGGAGGGAATGGACAATCTGAAAAAGAGTCCCAGCCCACTGAGTTCTGCCAGCGCTTTGTGTCTTACTTAAGAATCCAGCATCTGCACCTCCAAGACTTTTCACTCCAGTCATTTGTAGCCCAGCATATTTTTGACCACCACTTGTCTGCAGTATTTTCTGCTCACTTTATGCATCTCATAAACCAATATAATGTCGCACTCTTACGTCACCTGCGTGAGTTTATGAGCTGCAAGTATTGACACTACAATCAAATATGTTTTTTTCACCAAGTTACACCATAATATGATATTGTGTTCCTTCTGACTGTTCGTCCTTTGTACTCTAGATCACTAACAACCCAACTGAATTAGCAGGGAAACTTCCCCAACTGGTTGTAAAGTTAGACAACATTTCAAAAAGCCAGAATAACACAACACCTGGTAACCTGCAAGCCTCACTTAATATCCTCCAAGCCTTTGCAACAGTCTCAAATGAACCTCAAGAAACGGTTGTTGTGCAGGTAAGAATTAAGCATGATAGAAATTAAGTTCAAATATCGAAGTGTGTTCAAATCACTGCTAATTATTACTGGTAAAAAAACTAACAATTGACAGGTGGCAACAAGTGCACAGTGTCCAAGATTTTAATACAAAGAATACCTATCTTTGTAAAAGATAACTGTGTCCAGATGTATGTGTAAAAATGAACTGCAGATGTAGGTTTAAACCTAAGATAGAAACAAAATACTGTAGTAACTCAATGGGACAGGCAGTATCTCTGGAGAGAAGGAATGGGTGATGTTTCGGGTCAAGACGTCGGGTCTGAAGAAGGGTCTCGACCCAAACATCACCCATTCCTTCTGTCAAGAGATGCTGCATATCCCGCTGAGTTACTCCAGTATATTGTGTCTAACGTGTGTCCAGCTGCAGTTACTCTCTGACTGTATGGATAATTTGGAGCAGCAGCGGAAATTACTGAGAAGGCAGATAGTTTCAAATATATTAGCTTCAGGGTTGTGGTCACACCAAACGTTCAGTCAGGTAGGTGGGAACTACCAGAGTAAGCAGGCAGGTGGTGCAGTAGTCTCCTGTGGCTGTACCCCTCACAAACAAGTATATCAGTTAGGATACTGTTGCAGGGTGATAGTCTCTCAGGGGAAAATAGCAGCAGCAGCCAGATCAGCGGCACCATGACTGGTTCTGCTATAAAGCGGGGCAGGACAAATCTAGACGAGCCATAATGATAGGGGACTCTTTGGTTAGGGGCACAAACAAGTCATTCTGTGGCCATGAGCAAGACTCCAAGATGTAAAAGGATATTGCCAGGTGTTGAGGACTTGAGCTAAAGAGAAAGATTGGACAGGCTAGGACTCTCGTTATATAGGGTTTCCTGCATGTGCCTGCCTTGCCTTTCATTCTAACAGCTAAATGGTGGCCGACTAGGAAAAGGGGAGATGCAGCGAGACCTGGGTGTCATGGTACACCAGTCATTGAAAGTAGGCATGCAGGTGCAGCAGGCAGTGAAGAAAGCGAATGGTATGTTAGCTTTCATAGCAAAAGGATTTGAGTATAGGAGCAGGGAGGTTCTACTGCAGTTGCACAGGGTCTTGGTGAGACCACACCTGGAGTATTGCGTACAGTTTTGGTCTCCAAATCTGAGGAAGGACATTATTGCCATAGAGGGAGTGCAGAGAAGGTTCACCAGACTGATTCCTGGGATGTCAGGACTGTCTTATGAAGAAAGACTGGATAGACTTGGTTTATACTCTCTAGAATTTAGGAGATTGGGAGGGGATCTTATAGAAACTTACAAAATTCTTAAGGGGTTGGACAGGCTAGATGCAGGAAGATTGCTCCCGATGTTGGGGAAGTCCAGGACAAGGTGTCACAGCTTAAGGATCAGGGGGAAATCCTTTAAAACTGAGATGAGAAGAACTTTTTTCACACAGAGAGTGGTGAATCTCTGGAACTCTCTGCCACAGAGGGTAGTCGAGGCCAGTTCATTGGCTATATTTAAGGGAGTTAGATGTGGCCCTTGTGGCTAAGGGGATCAGAGGGTATGGAGAGAAGGCAGGTACGGGATACTGAGTTGGATGATCAGCCATGATCATATTGAATGGCGGTGCAGGCTCGAAGGGCCGAATGGCCTAGTCCTGCACCTAATTTCTATGTTTCTATGCAATTCTCACATTACAATTTTGAAAGCATCCCACTTTCCGGATTTTTTTTTTGGCGTGCAAACAACCTACTCCAATCAACTTTTTACGAGTTGTGGTCTCATGCCATCAAAGTGGCTTTGTCTCAATTTAAAACTTTAACGTGGATTAAACCTGTCCTTATACATAACAATTTTCAAGCTAATAGAACTGTGGTTGCTGGTGTCAAAAAGCTTGACCCCCAGACACTTCAGTCACTTGCCCTTCCCAATTTCATAAGAGTAGACCAAGCTCTCCCCTCTCCTTTGTAGCACCCTCTACATTTTGCCTGAGGAAAGGGCCTGTACCACTTTCCGATTTTTTCGGTGACTGCGGAGCGTCAGTGATTGACGCTAGTAAAACCGTCAAGTTGCAAGACATACACGCTGACTTTAGGATTAGGGTTAGGGTTAGGGTTAGGGCTAGGGTTAGGGGGTTAGGGTTAGGGTTAGGGTTAGGGTTAGGGTTAGGGTTAGGGCTAGGATTAGGGTTAGGGACCACAAATGGGCTGTGAAATATTCTTCCTTCAATGCATGGATTTTAAAATAAAATGAATTGTGCAAGTGAAAAGATGTCCGAGTCGTTCAGTTTTATTTGTTGGTGTATTGATATATTGGTCCGCTTCCAGATCCAACCACTGTATCTAACTTTTCACTGGGATGGATTAAGTGAGTGTAGTGTAGACTGAACTCTCCTCTCCCCTCCATCCCCCTTTTCCCTCCTCCCGCTCCATCCCTCCTTCTCCACCCCCCCTACCCTTCTTCCCTCCTGCCACCCTCTTTTTCCCTTCCCCCCCTTCCTCCCTTCTCCCCGTTCCACTCTTCTCCCCTTCTCCACTCTTCCCCTTCCACTCGCATCCCCTTCTCTCCCTCTCCCTCCCTCCTCCCATTCTCCAACCCCCCCTCCCCCACTTTCCCCGACGCCCCCTATTTGTGGACACAGCCTGCGATCAGTGATCCCCCGCACACTATCCCACACCTGCAAGGGACAATTGATACAAACCTGTGCGCCTTTGGAGTGCGGGAGGAAACCTTAACCCTAACCCTAACTCTAGGTTGATAGGCTTGGTATAAGTATAAATTGTCCCTAGCATGTGTGGAATAGTGTGCGGGGAATCGCTGGTCAGTGCGGACTTGATGGGCCGAAGGGCACTGTATCACTGAACTAAATGTGACACAGGGGCCCCAGGGGTTCGACTCGAGCCCCCAATGTTCTGCATGGGAACTAAACTGTTGGCCACAAGTTGTCCCAGAGGCAGATGTCTCTTCCAATTGTCTCTCCAAACCCCAAGAGGCAGTGGGCTTTTCAACTGAGTACAGCAATGTTGTCAATGTACTAGTGCCTCCCACCTGCTCCGGCCACCGAGTCTAAATACCCACCACCCATTTTGAAGTGAGGGGGGGAGGTGGGTGGTGTTGTTCCCAAAGTCTGCATCCCATAATCAATGCTACTAAAACAGATGATGTGGCCTTCTGCAGTAGTATTAGTTGGATCTAGCTGACGCAGGCTGGGTCCACAAATGGGGGGCATCGGGGAAAGTGGGTTGGCGGGGGCATTGGAGAATGGGAGAATGGAGAGAGAGGGGGAGAAGGGGATGTGAAGGGGAGAAAAGTGGAGCGCAGAGATGGGAGGAAGAGGGGGGATGGGAAGAAGGGGGATAGAGGGTAGGAGGGGGGGAGTGGAGAAGGAGGGATGAGGTGGGAGGGTGGAAGAGGGCGGTGAAAGGGAGAGGGGAGCTAAGTCTACACTTACTGAATCCATCCATGTGAAAAGTTAGAGACAGTTCTTGGATCTGGAAGCAGACTAATACATCTGTAAATAAAACTGAACGACTCAGACATCTTTTCATTTGCACTATTGATTATATTGTATTAATTTTAATATATTAATGTTTAAAATCTATGCATTGAAGGAAGAATATTTTACAGCCTATCTGTGGTATATTTTACAGAAGAATATTTTACGGAAGAATATTTTACAGCCCAACCCTAACCGTAACCGGGTGTCACCCGCAGGACAGCATATGTCAGCGTGTGACAGGGCGCACGACCTGATGAGACACCCAGATGTCGCCCCAGGATTTTGACCATTCCAAAACCCTGGGGCGGCAGGGAGACACCGCGCATCACCACGCGTCACTACATGCGTCACCACGCGTCACTACATGCGTCACCACGCGTCACGACGGGTCACGACCTGACGACGATGCAACAACCTCTTTTCAGGCTGTCACCTAAAATGTCGCCCGTGGGACAGGCCCTGGAGGCTTCCTGAACACATCTGACAAATTCCACCCTATCTAAGCCCTTGAATCATTCAGCCAACAAAGTGCTAGTGAGCTGTTTCGTTAATTATCTTTCCCAACATGTTTCTAGTTTGTTCCAATTAAAATATGGTCCGATGATTCACCTCTTCAAACTTTGTCATATTTCCAGGGTTTCCTTTCCATAGTGGATTCGCTGGTCGATGAAAGGGCACACTCTGCCTGGACCTCAGTGAAGACTGAAAACAAAACATCCAGCTCTCAATTATTAAAGTCAGTGGAAGGCTTTACCAGATTATTAAATCCACCTAATCAAACTTTCAACATCACTAAACCAAATATTCAACTAAAGGGGATGAAGGTTGAGCCTGGCAAAGATTATCAAGTAGATTTCACTAATACGAAAAAGAACAGATCAGTAACGAATAGTGTTTTCATTAAACAAAACAATTTGGCGGCATTGGCCAGCGGCAGTCTTGTTATGAGCATTGCATTTCTAACATTGGATGATATCCTCAACCCACCACCTACAAGTAATTACAAATTGAATGGTCTTGTTGTAGCAACAACAACAGCTGAAGTCAAGCCAATTGACATTACGATGCAATTCACGCCACTAGATACCACACTCGCACCAGCAAGCGCACGATGTGTATTTTGGAATCACAACAATGAAAGATGGGATACAGAAGGGTGCAAGCATGAAATAAATGGAACCAACATTACATGCCGGTGTAACCATCTGACATCCTATTCTATATTGATGTCGCCGACAACAGACTTTGAGGTACTCCCATGGTTGAGAGTGTTAAACTATGTTGTACTTGGCACAAGTCAGGTCAGTTTGATAATTGGCATTATTATAGAGGCAATTGTATGGAAGAACCTCACCAAAAATACTACCTCACTTGCCCGTCATATTGCAATACTGAATATTGCGCTCTCTCTACTGATAATGAATACATTGTTCTTGATCTGCTCGATTCTGAAGCCAAAGGACATAAGTTGTAAATTGGCCATTTATTTTATTCACTTCTTCTTGCTTGCCTTGTCTTTTTGGATGTTCACGCTGGGCCTCTTACTTCTTTACCATTTAGTTTTTCTTCTCAGAAATTACAGCAGAACATCAATGATGCTCATCTCATTTATCCTGGGCTACACCTGTCCATTCATAATTGCTAGTTGTGTGTTTGTGAAAGGCCACTTAAAGAACAATTATATTAAAAAGGAGATTTGCTGGATTAATGTGAAGCAAACTGATATTTACTATTCATTTGCTTTGGTGCCACTGATCGTCGTTGGAATGAATTTCCTCATCACATTCTTTGCCATAGTTAAGATGCTGCGCCCAGCAATTGGGGAGAAATCCAGTGGTCAGCAAAGTGATAAAAATTCAGTCAAGCTGATTTTGAGATGCATTATCATCCTAACTCCACTTCTGGGTCTCAGCTGGTTGCTGGGATTTATGTTTCTGACACCAAGTGCTGGAAATATATCAGTTTGGAAAGAAATCTTCAGACCTGTATTTGATATTGCCAATGGGCTTCAGGTATGTATTATTTAATGCCTTTATACTTGTAATATTTTTTTTTAATGTAGTCAGTCAGATTTATGTAAAATCTACTTGTGAAATATCACCCACTGAACATGCTGCTCAGACATAAATTATATCAAGGTAAGGATTGGTAGGTTAAATGGCCAGAATATACTGTCTCCTCTGTGTAAATGAGTATTAGAATCTGTGGGTTGATGAGAATGTGGGGGGAATACATAGTGGATGGAAGAATATAGGATGGGTGTGAATGGGCAGACGTGATGGCTGTTTAGCATGTTATAATTCTATGTTTCAGTATGGAATTAGCAAAGAAATAAGCAACGGCTAATTTTGCAATGTAGTTGAGGGAGCTGAGCTAGCACCTGCCCAAGATACTCATGCTGGGGCATGTGATATTGTTTACTCAGGAAAGCACTCCATAAAATGAATGCTCTGACCATTTGGGCTCATGGTTAGATCCGAGATGACATTACTGATGGTTTGTTCAGTGAAGCACAAATGGGCGGAGCTGAGAAATAAAAAAGAGGGTGATCACCTTGATGGAAGTGTACTTTAGGCCCTCAAATAGACAATGGAATTAAAATAATTAATATGCCGAGCCTTGTGGACAGTTGCAAGGCTAAATGTGTTGTCATAGTTGGCGATTTTAACTTTCCAAATGTAGACTGGGACTGCAGCAGTGTGAACATCATAGATGGGGTGTAATTTGCCAAATAAATGCAGGAAAGTTTCCTTCGCCAATATGTAGAGGGCCCTAGAAGATAGAGGGCAATGTTTGACATGCTCTTCAGAAACTGGGAAGGGCAAATGACTGAAGTGCTAGTCTGTGAGACTTTTAGGATCAGTGACTACAGTTCTATTAGCTTTAAAATAGTTATGGATAAGGACGGGGCTGGTCCACACGAGAAACATTCTGAATTGGGGTAAGGTAAACTTTGAAGGTATTAGACAGGAACTTTCAAAAGTTGATTGGAGTAGGTTTTTTTGCTGGCAAAGATACATGCGGAAAATGGAAAGCTTTTAAAAGCTTGACAGTGAGCGTTCATAACATGCATATTCCTGTTAAAGTGAAAGATATGGCAGGTGGAAGGAAGGAAGCTGGGATGATGAGAGAAATTAAGGCTCTCGTCAAGAAGAAAGAGGCATGAGCCTGGTATACACACCTGGAATCGTGCATCCCCAGAGGAGTTTAGGGGACTGAGGAGCATGCTCAAGAAAGAAATCAAGAGGGCAAAAACGGGACAAGATATACCTCTGACAGAAATGATTAAAGAGAATCCAAAGAGATTTTATAAGTAAGGGAAAGAGAATAGGGGCCCTCAGAAAGCAAAGTGGTCATCTATGTGAGGAACCTCAGGAGATGACCATGATCTTTAAAGCGTATTTCTCCTCTGTTTTTACTGTGGAGAAAGACGTAAGACTAGGAAGAAGACTAGAAAACTCACACATATTATGTAAAATAATATGTGTGTTATGATTGTGTTTATAATTTGTTTGGTTGTTTTGTTGTTCCGCGAGCATTGCCACTTTCATTTCACTGCACATCTCGTGTGTGTATGTGACAAATAAACTTGACTTGACTTGACTTGACTTGACTTGAATCTTAGGACACTCTGAGAAAGTGGCAGTGAACCATCTTCGTAAACCATTGTTTCAGGTGATACAGTCACATTGTTTTCTGACATTGAAGGAGCCCATGCAAGCTGGGAGAGCATTCCAATCTTCCATTTATTTTCCCTGTAACCTATTCTCTCTCACCTGCCCATTGACATTTTGAGTTTCTCCTGCTACTGACCTGACCTTACAGTGGCCAATTAACCTGGCCATCAGTACGCCTTTGAGATGAGGGGAGGAACCTGAAGAAAACTCATGCAGTCACCGGGAGATAAATGCAAAACCAACAGAAACAGCACCCAAGGTCAGGATTTAATCCAAGCCACAACTGCTGTACCACTGAGTTTAACCAGTGTTGCGGGCCAGGGCATTCCAGGATTTAAACCCAATGACGTAGAGGAATATACTTCCAATTAGATGGTGTGCAGAGCAACACTTGCATGTCAGCTGAGTGTTCGTTGGTGGTAGACGCTGAGTATTTGGAAAGGAAATCAAAGTAGGCCAGACATGTAACTGCAGTCCATTTTGTACATTTTAAACACTGGAACATCAGGGCAGGAGTATTTAGGGTGTTAATCAAGCAAGGAAATTAGCATCATATGGTATCATGTTTTCTGAGAGGTTTTGGATCTGCAATCATCCTGGCAAGCAGAAGGTCTTCATACTCCTGACTTGTACCCTGTAGAAATTGGGAAGCAATTGGTATGGAAGGAACTGTCACTTGCTACAGGATACCCAGCCTCTCCACAGACTCACCACTCTCTGTGAGAAACAGTGTTTCTTCATCTCCATTCTAAATGGCTTACTCCTTATTCTTAAACTGTGGCCCCTGGTTCTGGACTCCCCCAACATCGGGAACATGTTTCCTGCCTCTAGCTTATCCAAGCCCTTAACAATCTTATATGTTTCAATGAGATTCCCTCTCAACCTTTTAAACTCCAGAGTGTACAAGCCCAGCTGCTCCATTCTTTCAGCATGTGACAGTCCCGCCATCCCGGGAATTAACCTTGTAAACCTACGCTGCACTCCCTCAATAGCAAGAATGTCCATCCTCAAATTAGGGGACCAAAACTGCACACAATACTCCAGGCGTGGTCTCACTAGGGCCCTGTACAACTGCAGAAGGACCTCTTTGCTCCTATATTCGATTCCTCTTGTTATAAAGGCCAACCTGCCATTCGCTTTCTTCACTGCCTGCTGTACCTGCATGCTTACTTTCATGTACAGGTTTCAGGACTGATGTACAAGGACCCCAGATCCCGTTGTACTTTTCCCAACTTGACGCCATTTAGATAGTAATCTGTCATCCTGTTTTTGCTACTAAAGTGGATAACCTCACATTTATCCACATTAAGCTTCATCTACGATGCATCTGCCCACTCCCCCAACCTGTCCAAGTCACCCGGCATTCTCATAGCATCCTCCTCACAGTTCACACTGCCACCCAGCTTTGTGTCATCTGCAAATTTGCTAATGTTACTTTGAATCCCTTCATCCAAATCATTGATGTATATTGTAAATAGCTGCAGTCCCAGCACCGAGGCTTGCGGTACCCCACTAGTCACTGCCTGCCATTCTGAAAAGAGACCCGTTAATCCCTACTCTTTGTTTCCTGTCTGTCAACTACTTCTCTATCCATGTCAGCACTCAACCCCCAATACCATGTGCACTAATTTTGCCCACTAATCTCCTAAGTGGGACCTTATCAAATGCTTTCTGAAAGTCCAGGTACACTACATCCACTGGCTCTCCCTTGTCCATTTTCCTAGCTACATTTTCAAAAACCTCCAGAAGATTAGTCAAGCATGATTTCCCCTTTGTAAATCCACGCTGACTCAGACCAATCCTGTTACTGCTATCCAAATGTGCAGCTATCTCATCTTTTATAATTGACTCCAGCATCTTCCCCACCACCGATGTCAGGCTAACTGGTCTATAATTCTATACTTCCCCTTTTCCCAACTTGACGCCATTTAGATAGTAATCTGTCTTCCTGTTTTTGCTACTAAAATGGATAACTTCACATTTATCTGCATTAAACTTCATCTGCGATGCATATCTATAATTCCCCGTTTTCCCTCTCCCGCCTTTCTTAAACATTAGCTACCCTCCAATCCACAGGAACTGATTCTGAGTCTATAGAACATTGGAAAATTATCAACAATGCATCCACGATTTCTAGAGCCACTACCTTAAGTACCCTGGGATGCAGACCATCAGGCCCTGGGGATTTATCAGCCTTCCGTCCCATCAGTCTATCCAACACCATTTCCTGCCTAATGTGGATTTCATTCAGTTCCTCCGTCACCCCAGATCCTCTGGCCACTACTATATCAGGAAGATTGTTTGTGTCCTCCTTAGTGAAGACAGATCCAAAGTACCTGTTCAACTCCTCTGCCATTTCCTTGTTCCCCATAATAAATTCACCTTTTTCAGTCTTCAAGGGTCCAACTTTGGTCTTAACTAATTTTTTCGTCTTCACATACCTAAAGAAGCTTTTACTATCCTGCTTTCTATTCTTGGCTAGCTTACCTCATCTACAAAGTAGTTCACCTTTTCTCCCCGTATTGTCTTTTTGGTTATCTTCTGTAGTTCTTTAAACATTACCCAATCCTCTTGCTTTATGCTCATCTTTGCTACGTTGTACTTCTTTGCTTTAATTTTTATAGTGTCCCTGACGTCCATTGTCAGCCATGGTCATCCCTTTCTCCGCTTGGAATCTTTCTTCCTCCTAGGAATGAACTGATCCTGCACCTTCTGTATTATTCCTAGAAACACCTGCCATTTTTGTTCCACTGATTCCTAGAAACATCTGCCATTTTTGTTCCACTGCCTGACATTTTTGTTCCGCCTTGCTGCATGCTGGCATTGAATGTCATTATTTTCAGAGAGATTGTGCATGGGACATTCACGTTTCTGATCTTATGATAGAAGGCGAGTCCAGAACCAGGGGCCGCAGTCTTAGAATAAAGGTGAGGCCATTTAAGACTGAGGTGAGAAAGATTTTTCACCCTGAGAGTTGTGAATTTGTGGAATTCCCTGCCACAGAGGGCAGTGGAGACCAAATCACTGGATGGATTTAAGAGAGAGTTAGATAGAGCTCTAGGGGCTAGTGGAATCAAGGGATATGGGGAGAAGGCATGCACGGTTTATCGATTGGGGACGATGAGCCATGATCACAATGAATGGCGGTGCTGGTTTGAAGGGCCGAATGGCCTCCTCCTGCACGTGTTTTCTATGTTCATATGTTTCTATGTAAGGAATTTCATGAATGAAGCATCTTGCTTTGAATGAGTCAATGCACTGCTTGAGGAACTCCTTTCAGTGATGTGTAGGGACAGCATGATTAATGTCCACCCAGCCACAATCCTTTGTCTTTGTATAAACAATGACTATAAAATGGGGTGTTTTTCACTTGATGTCCAGTATTTAACTCGGAAAACAACAGGTCATCCAGACTTGGAAAACAATCACAATTCCTTGTGTTTAAGAAGGAACTGTAGATGCTGGAAAATCGAAGGTACACAAAAAAGCTGGAGAAACTCAGCGGGTGCAGCAGCATCTATGGAGCGAAGGAAATAGGCAACGTTTCGGGCCGAAACCCTTCTTCAGACAATTCACAATTCCTTCATCACTGCTGAATCAAACTCTTCAAATTCCCTACCCAACAACCGTACAAGTACATTCACCAGAGCCATAGAAGTTTAAGAAGGTCATTCAGCAATACCATCGTGGCCAATTAGGGATAGGCAATAATGATGTCCAGATCTAGAAAAACTATTTCAACTAAAGAAACAATACAATTATTTTAATGATGTGTGATAAATCACTAGTCTCTTTATTTGTTTGAGTTTATATTTCTTTTTTCTTGCCAGGGATTCTTTATTTTGATTTTCGGGATAATCATGGACAAAAAGGTAAACTACATTCATAATTTTATCCAGATTCATGTTTTCCACATCACCTTGACACTTCTGCTCTGTTGTTCTGTTAGGTACGAGAATGTCTAAAACAACGGTTCTTACCACAAACTTATTCACAAAAGTCGGTAAGTTAATGTTTGATTTTCATCCATGTGTGTCTCTGCATCTTTTAAAATCAATTACATAAAACAGTGAAAGGAGCAGTTATTTTCCTGGCAGGTACCCAACTCTGATGATAAATGTCCTAAATAAGACGGATTGGACAGGTACTTAAATGAAAGTAATTAGCAGGGTTATGGATGAAGAAGAAGTAGAAGAAGAAGGGAATATGGAATTTATTTGTTAAGAGATTATTTTTACTCTCTGTGCTTGGGAAAATTAAGGACAACAGTATATCTCCTTTTTTTTTTTAGGTGGGCTTTCCATTGTATTGGCTATATTTTTTGTTTAATATGGTAGAATTATGGATTGTAGAATAATTATGGGACAGAAATAAGTCATTTGGCCCATCATATTTGGCCCCCCAATGGCGGCACAGTGGGGCAGAGATAGTGTTGCTGCCTTACAGTGTCAGAGATCCGGGTTTGATCCTGACTATGGTTGCTGTCTGTAAGGAGTTTTTATGTTCTTCCTGTGATTGTGTGGGTTTTCTCCAGGTGCTTCAGTTTCCTGCTACACTCCAAAGTCATTCAGGTTTGGAGGTTAATTGGCTTGGTAAAATTATAAATTGTCACTAATGTGTAGGAAAGTGCTAGTGTACGGGATGATCACTGGTCTGCAAGGATTTGGTGGGCTGAAGTGCCTGTTTCCACATTGGATCTAATGTAAACTAAAATATCAGTGCCTGCTCCCGAAAGGTCAACCCATTCATCCGTATCCACTGCTACTTTCCCCAGAATCTTGCAAATCATTTTCCCTCTGGTATGCCTATCCAACTCCCTAGGTAGACACAAAATGCAGGAGTAATTCGAGGGGGTCAGGCAGCATCTGTAGAGAAGGAATGGGTGACGTTTCAGGTCAAGACCCTTCTTCAGACTAAACCAGCATCTTTATATATATTTAATTAAATGTATATTTAAACCAGCATCTGCAGTTCTTTCATACTCCCTTTAAACCCTCATGACTTTCCATCCACTTGCTCACAAGCAATAATTTCATAATTATCATCAGTCTCTAAGTAAAAAATAAGTTTGCCTTCACATCCCCACTGTATATTTTGTCCCAAGCATTAAATCTGTGTCTCCAGATCCTTGCCCATCACTGGTTGAGAATGCCTTCTCTCCATCTACCCTGTCCAAAGTTACTTTGGAACACGGGCCTGAAATTGGTGGGACTGGATAAAGAGAAGATATGAGAAGAAATGTATATTAAGTAGAGATTAGTATTAAAATGGAACCTGTTTAAAGACACAAAAAACTGGAGTAATTCAGCGGGACAAGCAGCATCTCTAGAGAGAAGGAATGGGTGATATTTCGGGTTGAGACCCTTCTTCAGACTGAAGAAGGGTCTCGACCCGAAACAGCACCCATTCCTTCTCTCTCGAGATGCTGCCTGTCCTTCTGAGTTACTCCAGGTTTGTATGTCTATTTTTGGTTTAAACCAACATCTGCAGTTCCTTCCTACACATTAAGAGTGGAGAATACAGAATCTATCAAATATTTCACGAGGAAACATAGAACATGGAACAGTATTCTTCAGACCATAATACCTGTGCCAAATATGATGCTAAGATCAGTCATTATCTCTCCTTTCCCTGCATATCCATCCAAAAGTATTTTAAGGGCCACTATTGTATCTTCCTCCACCACACCTGGCAGCATGTTCCAGGCACTCACCATGCTTTCTATAACAGCACATCTCCTTTAAACTTTGCTCCTCTTAACTTAATGCAATGCCCTCTAGTATTTGATATTTCATCCTGGACAATCAGTTCTGACAGCCTATCCTAACTATGACTCAATGGGGAAATGGATAGACACTAAACAGAAAATAATTAGCAGAGCTATGGGGGAATATGGAATTTATCTACTAAGATGTTTTATTTACTCTCTCCGCTGAATGGGCTTCTGTACGGCAATAATTCTATAATCCTAAATCTACTGCTCTTTTTTGAATTGCTGGTTTCCATTGGGAACTTCTGCTTTAAGAAATGACAGTTAACAGCGACAGAATTACAGAGATTGGTTGATTTTGAATTCATTCTCGATATTTTGAAAGGTTAAAAGAATCGAGAAATAGGCACTATCCCTGCATTATGGAGTTCCTCATAAACAGTCGGTATCGAGATTTTCTATAACACAAAGCCATCTGCGCAGGCATCACCAAAAAAGATTGTGTTTATTTATTTGTTTTCTTTCACATGAGTTCCACGGTAGTGATGTGCGAAGTCCACGAGGCCAAATTTAATTGACCTGTAACTGATGTAACATGGCAAACTCCTGTATTGTAAAGAGGGAGATAAATTGTTCCAGTTGCTGAGTGTCAAATTTTCATCTCTTTTGTTTTAGTCTGCAGCAACCAATTCAACTTCACAATCAAATTCACATTCTTAATGAACATCTGGATTTCGAAATAAAAGGTGAGTGTGATGATATCGGCTACAAGGGCTTGAAATATGACAATGGTGAGATAAATCAGAAGAAAAAGATGCATTGATTTTCCGCTGCAGGTGTGTTCATTCTGTCGCCAGTCAGCACTTCCCTCTGGTGCTTCCTCAAGCATCAAGAGTAAAGGGGTAGCTCACGTGCTTTGGTTTAAAAGGCCGAATATGTTGTGACGCATGTTTACTGTAGCGATCAGACCTCTGCACAATCTTAGGCATAAGTAATGGTTGCTTAATGCTCTGAAACTTCAAGGGCCATCAGGCTCATGGTGGTTCAGAACTGTGTGTGCTATTCAAAGCAGGAACAAACTTAAAGCCCACATCAACCTCAAGGATTTTTATAGCTACTTTTTCTGAATAGAAAATTAGTTATTTGTGAAGAGATAAAAAGTTCATAAATCACATACAAAATTGATAATAACGTACAAGAATATTTAATTGCTAACATTCACCATATGTAAATGTACAAATCACACCCGCCTAAGCAAAACGATGGAATTAATCTAAAGGGACTGCAGATGCTGGTTTACCCTCTGAGTTACTCCAACATTCTGTGTCTATCTGAGGAATTAATATATTAGGATCCTGCAAATTATTTGAATTAGCTCACAAGGGACTTTGAGATAATTAAATCTTTGTAAGATACAACCGAACATATTGGGCAATATGGCCAGGTCATGTATTCTTCATCTTTTATCTTCTGTCTTAAAGTTCTCCTTGTTTGGTATCAACAAGATAAACACATGGGAGATAAGGTGAGGAGGATGTTTAGTGTGTTATCCAGCCAAATGCCATAACTGATGGTGCTCAATCAAAGCACCAGATGCATGAAACTTTCTTCCTTCCTGCTTCCTGTAAGTATTCCATCCCCTTCTCTCAATTCCTACTTCACTATTACATCTGTGGATACCACCATCTGCAGCATTGCTTCAGGCGTATCTATCTTTCTCCCTAACCAGTGCTCCTTCCCAACAATAGCTGACAAGACTCTTGACTGTGCCTGTTCCATTCCCATTAGTTCTGATCTCAAAGCATCTCCTTCCACCATGAGCAAGGAGAGAGTTCATCTTGCTCTCACCTTCCACCTCTTCAGATTCCACTGCAATTTCTGATCTCCAAAATGATGCCACCACTAAATGCATGGCCCCCTCTCCATTCAATATTCTAAAGGATTAAACTTTCTCGGAAATACTGGATCATTCTTTCGTCTCAGCCAATACCACTCCCTTGCCACCACACTTATATGTGCATCTGCCCTTTTATCTCTTTTACCTCTTTCCCTTTTCCCATCCAGCTCTTCAACCAGCCTTTCAAATGTAATTTAATGTATTGCATTCACTGATCATATCAGGTAATCCACACTGAGCAAACCAAATGTAGTTTGGAGTACAATCTGATGAACATCCCCATTCAATCTGTGTGAGTGAATCTTAGCTTCCACTTTAAGTCCCCAGCCCATTTTCACTTGATCTCTCGGTCGTCAACAATCTACATGGTTCCTACAAAACTCAATGAAAGTTTCAGGAACAGCACCTCACCTTCTGTACAGTCGTTCATGACTCAGTATCCAATTCAGTCATTGCAGATGATGAACCATTCCAGACTTTGATCTTACCTTTCCTGTATTCCAATTATTTTGGCTCTTCTTTTCGATATTTCAGATTTTGTTCCCATCCTCTTGCTTGCATCTCCTCCAAACATAATTTTAATTATTCACTAGTGTTTAACACTTTCCCTCAGCCAGCTCCAATCATTCAATCATACAATCTCACTTGGTATCTGTTCTATCTCACATCTTCCATTCTGCACTCGCTACTCCTTGCCTTATTTCTTTCCTGCTTTAAACCTGTTCCATCTTTAACATGTCCCAGCTCTGGTGAAAGACCATCGGCCTAAATTGTTACCTGTTTCTCTGCCTACAGTTGCAATCTTCCTTGCTGACTATTTCCAGAATCCAATATTTTGCACTGTTTTTTTTATTGTTTGGGATACAAACAGCAAAATGCTGGAGACTCCAAACAGATGAGGCAGTATTCATTTTACAGAATCAAAGTCCACATTTTGGGTTGAAAAACCTTTATTCCAAATTTTCAACATCCACAGTTTATTAAGTTTTCTGTTACTGGGGTGTTGGTAGAAGCCCGAGTTATGTAGCTGTAGGAGTTGTAGGAGACGTCTGATGTTTTTCGGAAGCCAAAATAATTGTTTCTACACATTTCTGCTCCACAAGATGACACATATATTCGTGGCTATTTCTAGACCTGAAGTGAACTGATCTTATCTGACCGGGCCTTTGGTGAAAATAAGAATCAGGTTTTGAATGGCCCCTCGTAAGTAGGACTCGGAAGAGTCTTTCTGCTTGCTTCATGCTGGGGCTTTGGCCATAAAACAATGGCCCTCTGCAGCCACTAGTCTGGCTGTGAAGGTTACAAATATAAAGTCACCAACTGGCATTTTAGCTCCTTTTGACCACTTTTAATAACTAAAGGAATACATTTGTATTGGATGTTATGAGCTTGCCATTGAATCAAACCACGCTGAATTTTCACATCAATCCATAACCCCATTTTCACAATTAAAATTCCACGTAGTGGGGAAATGACTGAGAAGTAAAGTAAAACTCAATCGCATTCTTAAACACTTTGTGAATGAAGCTTCTATAATTCTGATATCTAATGCTGCATTGTTATACTTTACACCTAATTGTTCTCTGGTCCTGCTTTTCTCCTAAATGATCACTCAAGATATTGACCGACAGTCAAAAGATCATCATCACCAAACTCAATCGTCCAGATCTGAAAAACACTTCTGTGAATGAATTTCAGTTTCTACTCCCATTTTCAATTAAATGACAAAGTACTCATGGCCGAGAATGTGTGCTTTTACCTGAATGCTGCATGCTGCCTGGGCTTATACTTTACACCTGTTTTGTTCTTATTTCACAAGACATTGCTCTTTCTCCTGGCACCAGAGTGTATTTCTCCTGCATCATTTATTGTGAAAGGATATCCCGATATTGTTTATTTGCTCATGTGAGTACTTTTCTTCAAAGTACTATTAACATTACTTGTCCAAAAATATATATATTCTAATTGCAAAAAGTGATAAATAATTCTGAAATATTGTAATCCAAACTTGTATTGAAAATACAAATACATTAAGTAAAAGTTTTTTTTGGTTTATTGCAATTACTTTACATTATTTATGCAGGTGTTTTATTGAAGGCTGCATACAATGGCATCATTATTTGTTGAGAGAATGGGAAAAAATGGATATGCCTATCCCATCCCCAACTCTCTGGTTGACAATGTGGTCAACTATCTTTTATTAACTCTTTTTATTTTGAATGATTGCAAAATACTAAATACCTATGCTTTTGTACAATAGGCTGTGTATGGTAGTTAGAATAAAGATATAAACTGTGGACTTATATAGAAAGTTTGATTTCAATGTAAATTAAAAACTAAACCCAAATCTGTTACCATACCCAAGGGTTCTGTGATGGATTTAATGCCATCTTGCTTAAAAGATCACAGATTTCTGCCAGAGAATTTTGCTGTTAAGTGACTGACCAAACACTTCTTTTTAAAATCCAATGTTGTTTTAATTAATGCATTATTTTGATGTGTATAGATTTTTGTTATCCTTCTATAGTTTTTTGGAATCAGAGATCATGTTGTGTGCATTTTACAAAAGCTGATCTGTCCATTGTGATTATTACTAGTGATTGTAAAATGGAGGAAATGGGGATATAATCAATAATACAGGTAGTGCGTAGTATAGAGGTTGGGGTGAGAGAGCATTTTAATGACCACTCCATTCTGAATATAACTTTAAATTTAGCATTTATTTTTAATGTCACTTTTATTTTAACTCTTATAGTGTGTTGTTTGCTATTGGAAGGGAGTGGGGATTTTGCCAAGAAATAAATATAAACTGGAGCTGATTAAGTGCATTGCCATTAATGTGTATATTTAGCTCAAAGAAGCAGACAATTGTATTCACCTGGGTAGACAAAAGTGCTGGAGAAACTCAGCGGGTGCAGCAGCATCTATGGAGCGAAGGAAATAGGCAACGTTTCGTGCCGAAACCCTTCTTCAGACTGATGTATTGTCGTGTTTCATAATATTTTGTTGTAATTGTAAAGATTGCATTCTATTGATGTGATTTTAATAAATTCAAAATAAATTTTACTTCATCCAGCCCTGTGTCATTGTGATTCAACGAGGATATTTGGGAAGTCAAAATATTCCAACAGAAATTCAGTATTTCAAAACTACAAAAGGAGACAGAGAACTTTGTTCAGTTTCCATTTCAAGCTATTGCTAATGCTGAAACTGGGCTACAGATCTAAAGCCTGTTAAATTAATCTAAAGATTAATTGAATAATATAAAATACAGTAAAAATCCAATTATTCATAGTACAATTAGAATTTGGAAACAAATAAAATTAACCTTAAAATTAAGAAACCAATCGCTTCTTTCCCCAATAGTTAATAATCCATCATTTAAACCATCTATTATAGATAAATCATTTTCATACTGGGAAAGAATAGGAATTAAAACGTTTGGAGACATGTATGAAAATGGAAATTTTTTATCATTCCAACAACTACGACTTAAATACAATCTGAGAAGTAATCAATATTTTAAATATTTTCAAATCCGTGACTATTTGAAAAAATATACACAAGAAAATCAAAATTTGTCTCCAGACCCATTAGATGAAGCAATGAATATGAAGGCGGAATCAACTAATTTAATATCATACTTGTATAATATCATCCTAAATATAGAAATACCATAATCCGATAGAATTAGAAGAGATTGGGAACAAGAACTAGCTATAAAAATTTCAAAAGAGAGGTGGGATAAAGACTTGCTATATGTACACAAATGCTCGATCAATGTAAGACATATTCTAATCCAATTTAAAATTTTACATAGACTATATTACTCAAAAACTAAAATAGGTAAACTTTTTTCCAAATGTCTCCCCCATCTGTGATAAATGTCTATCCCAAGAAGCAACTATAGCACGTTCGTTTGTTTTTTGTATAAAAATCCAAACATTTTGGAATGAAATCTTTGACATTTTTACAAAATTATTTGAAATAAAACTGAAACCGAACGCAGAATTTATTATTTTTGGAACAATGGAAGCCAGCTTTGAGCTGACTTCGTTCCAAAAGAGCTTCCTTAATTACGGCCTAATAATGGCAAAAAAACTTATACTTAAATTCTGGAAAAACGCTCCCACACCAACGGTAAAAATGTGGATTTCAAATATGTCCGAAATGTTACACCTGGAAGACATGAGATTCCTCCTAGCAGGCAAATCAGACCATTTCCAAAAGATTGGGTCTCCATTTATCGACTTATTACAAGTATAAGATGCAACATAACTTTGAAAATAAATGGTTTCAGGACCTGGTGAGGGGTGTGTAAAGATACGAAGTAGGTATATCCCTTTTATCTTATTTACTTTCTTATATCTGTTCTTTATTTTTCTCTTTCTTTTTCTTTGGTTTTCTTTTTAACTCTTTTTCGTGTTTTACGTTTCTACGGGTCTCTCTCGACCACTCTTTCACGCACTTACTATCCTATAGAACTCTCTCTACTTTCCTTCTTTTTAAAGTTTAAAACAAGAAGTGGTACAGGAAATGTATTATGTTATTTTTGGCTCATATCACTGTAATGTACATTACTTCTAATAAATAAAATATTAAAAAAGAAAAAATTAATCTAATAATAGAATCATAACATTTAGAATTCACAGGACGTTTTTATGTCCAGCAGAAACCAGCAGGAGTGGTGCACAGTAACGGACAAGTGCATTGGTGTTAATGCTACACCATGTTAAAGAATGTTTGGGCTTACCACAGGCCAGCCTCAGTTACAGCTATGAGAGAAGGCTATTTAATGCATGTAATGGATCCTATGAAGCCCCCATCTCCTTTTCTGTTCTAAGCTGGGCAGATCTTGCATATCGATTGAGGATGACCCCACAGATAAATTCTTCACATAACAGGGCTCAAAAATACAGGAGATCTCCTTCAAGCTAAAAAAAAAACTCCATTCAGAAATCAAGCCTCTAATCTAATTTGAAAGAAGCTTGAAAGACTTTAGACTTTTGACATACTTTGCCTTTGGTGCAGTGGTAAAGAAAGCCTTTTGTTTACCACTGTGACCCTAGAAAATCAACACATTGCAGGAAATATTATGCTGAAAATGTAAATATATTTAAAACATATACCAATTATGGCCGGTAAGCACAATTTTCAATTATGTGAAGTAATGTTTTTATTTCCTGATAGAACAACTGGTTCTAAATCTTGTTAAAGAGACTTTGACATAGAAGGGTGACCTCTACTTTGTGTCACATTAAGTGTATGAAGTGCTTGGCCTCATGGATCACAACCCTGTGTTTTCCTAAACTGGGTGTATGGTGAGAGGGCAACTTTTTCACTCAGAGCATGGCGGGTATATGGAATGAGCTGCCAGAGGGGGGTAGCTGAGGCAAAGTAACATAACACCATTTAAAAAGACAATTGACAGGTACATAAATAGGAAAAGTTCAGACAGGGCTGGCCTTAGGATGTGCGGGGCCCAATTGGGAACAATTTTGGTGGGCCCCAGGTTCCCAGCCAAGGTGTGTCAGCCCTGTTATTTAGTATATATTATGAAATTGTACACTATGGTGATATGGATTCTACACTGTGTGAGTCTCTCCTGCTCCCGTTTAACCGTCAGTAGCTCAACTGGCTTCCAACCTTTACCCTAGCTGCTAATTACCATAAAACTGCATTATGTGATTGGACACAATGCCCTCGGGGACAGCGGCTGATTGGACGGGAGGACACCGAATTGTTGATTGGACGGGAATTTTAAGGCAAGCTGGTTGGTGATTGGACGCAATCCCCTTAGAGACAGCGGTTGATTGGCCACCAAATAATCGGTCACAAATTGACGAATAGGAAAATAATAAAATCGCTGGTCACTGTATCTGACCAATCTCTGTTTAAGATGTTTGGTCGCTGCACCGGCCATCAGACAAAAAAAAACGATTGAGCAACGCGAAATACGGAGAATTAGCGCGGGGCCCCCCATTGGCGTGGAGCCCAATTAGGAGCAATCGGTCCAATCGGCTTAGGGCCGGCCCTGAGTTCAGAGGAGTATGGGCCAAATGTAGTCAAATGGGACTAGCTTAGATGGGGCCTCTCGGTTGGCATGGCCTAATTTTCACTGTGAGGCTCTATGACTGTGACTGTGTGATATTGTGGGCAGCAAGTTGGAGATGAGTGGTTTTCTGGTGGGTGAATTTCTAGAGGAAGTTTGAGATTCAAAATATAAATCACAAACAACAGATTAAACATGGCAACATTAAATAATTGCAAACCCTGGGGGTAGCATGAGGGGACATTATATTCACGATCAGGACAGTTGGAGAAAAACTATTGCATGAATCCCATTTTGCAGCTCTCAACCCAATAACATTGCTGCCAATGTGAAGGAAGTGCTCATCTGGATACTTTTCAAAATTGACGACGGTATCCTCAACAACCTTTCAAGTACCGAATTCCAAATTTGGCTACGGACGTGCTTGACCAGGCCAGGGCTGTGAACCTGTTTAAATGGCATCAAACATGGTGGTATCTGCATTATTTGCAAAATGAATTTCACCATGTAATGTTTAATTGCATATGTGACAACAAATATCCATTGAATCATTGAAAAGAGTAGTCATGGTGGTGCAGCGGTAGAGTTGCTGCCTTACAGCGAATGCAGCACCGGAGACCCGTGCTGTCTGTACGGAGTTTGTACGTTGTTCTCCCCGTGACCTGCGTGGGTTTTCTTCAAGATCTTCGGTTTCCTCCCACATTCCAAAGACGTACAAGTTTGTAGGTTAATTGGCTTGATAAATGTAAACAAAAATTTCCAGCATAAATTTGTTCTACTTTCAGTATGGTCCCTGGTGGACTCTTCGGAAGTGATGACCACAAGGTACAAGGTAGAAGGTACAAGGTAAATCTCCACCACTTTTTTATTTGCAAAGAGATATTTCTCAGCACCCCCCCTGAAAAAATTGCATTAAAGAACCTAAGCGTTTCTTCTTATTCTGTCACGGTATTCCATGTAATACACCACCATTGAAATCTCCCCATCTCTGTTGCATTGAAAGCAATCCTAACATAGTCAATCTTGTTACTAATATTCCCCGTACCTGCCAGCATTTTCATACAACTCCTCCGCAACCTTGCTCATGCTTCACGTCCCTCCTATATCATGGTGACCGTTATTTCAGTGTATTGTAAATGGTCCTGTAAATGAGTCCTGAATGTCCCTACACAAGATGGTGGTGGGAGTACTTTCACCAAAGGTCTGTAGCAGTTCAAATGAGTAGCTCAAAACTACCTTTACTTGTAAAGATCGGCAATAAGCGCTGTCTAAACCTGATAACTCAACAAACTATGAATGAACATTAAATACAAACCCAATAAATTACAGTTACTAATGTTTGATAACATTTCAGTCCAGTACTTTTGAATAGATTGACCTAAAATAATGTTATCCTATAAACGATCTTACCATGATTCAATCTTTTCTTCAAAGACCTGTGGGTGTGTTGTTTCTGGAACCTTTGGTTCTTCTCAGTTTTCAAGTGTTTACAAGGGACTTTCATTGTATCATTACGGGTGGCATGGTGGCACGGCAGCAGAGCTGCTGTGTTAAGGCGCCAGGGACTCGGATTCAACTCTGACAATGGGTGCTGTCTGTACAGAGTTTGTACGTTCTCCCTGTGATCACGTGGGTTTTCCCTGGGTACTCCGGTTTCCTCACACACTTCAGTTACATACAGATTTGTAGTTTAATTGGCTTTGGTTGTAAATTGTTCCTAATGCATAGGACAGTGTTAGTGTGTTGGGGCCACCGGTCAACGTGTCTTAAGTGGGTCGAAGGGCCTGTTTCCGAGCTGTTATTCTAAACTAAACTAAACTAATTACAAACTTAATTCATCATGCCATTTACTTTTAAGTTGTTATTATATTCCAGGAGAAACAGGGGACCTTGTGTTCAATCAGTGGCACCCCAGCACAAACGTTGCCTCAGTTAACGACACAAACTAATTATTCTATTCCATCATTTGGATCCTACTTTTTAATCCAAAGCTTACTATTAAATTTATATTAAATTCAACTCTGTCACTGACTGTACACATCCGCTTCATTGTTACCCCTTGTGAAATTACTTGGAAGGTCAGTCCCAATTTGGAAACTGCTGGTGAAGAATTGATGTCAATCTACAGTTTCTTCCCAGCTGTTATTAGGCAACTGAACCATCCTTTCACAAACTAGAGATGCCATTTAAGATAGGCCTCTTTGGGTATGCGATGCATAGTCCAGTAGTTCTCAATGTTTATCCTAACTACTACACATCCAGTATGAGTGGTCATGACACAGAGATTCCCAGAGTTAGAGTTGATGTTGCATTTATCAAAGGAAGTTTGTCCTAGGATTCTCTTAGGATGAAGGGTAACTAATTTCAGAATGGCAGGCTGTGGCTAATTACGACTCCAATTTGATTTGTTCTGAGGTGGCAAAAGAAGCTGATATGGGCTCATCGACTCCTTCTAGTCCATTGTCATGGTGTGTTACAATAGGAAGGCAGTAAGTATAGATGGTGTTCAATCACACAAGAACAAATTCAAAGAACTTATAGCAGAGCTGTTGTGTCAAGCAGAGACTGCTGGGCCCTATTTCACTCAAACACGATTCAACCCTGAGTCTCCTGACCCTGCTACTCAATCCCTCTCCCCTGACATCATTCTAAAGAAGGGTCTCGAACCGAAACATCACCTATTCATTCTGTTTTGAGATGCTGCCTGTCCCTCTGAGTTACTCCAGCAGTTTGTGTCTACCTTCGATTTGCAGTTCTTTCCCAAACATAAGCATTGTCAAGGTTTAGGTTTATTGTATTTTGTACCGAGGTACAGTGAATAACTGCATTTTGCAATATAGGGGAAGATAAAGAGTGCAAAACGTTGTTCTCAGGATTGTAGTGCATCAGCTCCATGAACAGAGTTTAATGTCCATAATTAGGTCAAGGTGAATTGGACCGTGCCCCAGCGTATCGAAGGCCCGTTCAGAAGCCTGATAATGGAGGGGAAGAAGAAGAGGAAAAAGTGTATCTGCCATCCTGGTCATTCCCTTTTCCCTCTTCCACCTTCTGGGAGATGTTAGAGGAGCTTGAAAGCTTGGGTAACAGAAGCAGGCAGATACTGTGTAGTTACCTATATCTGTTTTGCCTTGTTCTTCTTCATGTTGTTAACAAAGAGTCTGCGAAAGAAAAACAACAACAAATAGCAGGCAGGAAGCATTTTTGAAAATTTCAGGAAATACCATCAAATTCCTGAAAATTTGGGATTCTATTAAAGGACATGTTTTTTGAGGTGTGGAAGCACTGTCAGGGTGAGCCCAGACGCCCCGGCACCGGGAACATCTGCAGTCTGATCCGGCACTGGGAACATCTGCAGTCTGATCCGGCACCGGGGACTGCTGCGGCCCGCTCTGGCATTGGGAAAATCATCCCGGGGACCGGATTGGACCCCTTTGCGGGCCGGATGCGGCCCATGGGCCGGTAGTTTGAAACCCATGATCTAGTTTATCACTATTTCTTTCAGAACCCCGAGCGACCTCTCGCGGAACCCTCGCATTGCAGGGAATCCCGGTTGAGAAACGCTGGTCTAGAACATATGCATTGCCTAATTCCATATAATATTCATTAAGTATTCAGTATTCAGTATTTCTTTAATATCATTTCATTGAGCACTCGCATACACAGAGGAAACGAAAAAACGTTGCTCAATCGGTTTCCATTCGGTGTAAAAATAAAAACAAAAAGGATAATACATAGAGCTTTAAAAACAAATTAGGCCTAAAAATTAACAATATAATAAAAACAGTCATTCTGATCGACAGTGGCTTCAAAGTGGCTTTACTTTGACAGATGCCTAACTGTCAAAGTATAGGCGCGGTTGGATGTGTGGATGAGCAATATTTTGGGAGGGGGCAAATTCCGTTAATCAGTCTTATTGCCTGTGGGAAGAAGCTGAGGAGCATCCTGCTGGTTTTGCAGCTGATGCTCCTGTACCTCTTCCCAGATGGCAGAATGGAAAATATGTGATGTGATGGGTGGTAGGGGTCCTGGATGATGGAGATGGCTCTACTAATGTAGTCTTGAGAAGAATGAAGGAAATACTGAGACTAGAGGGGTTAGAGAAGGTTTAGGTGCCAAGTGAAGCTGTTAGATTAGAGCCATCAGCCCAATAAATAGCTCAAATTCACTTGGACTATCTCCGATACTCTCTTCCCTTTCTTAATCTCTCTGTCTCCATCACAAGGATAGTCTATGGACTGAGGTATATTACAAACCCACTGACTACAACAGCTACCTTGACTACCTTAACTCATTCCTTCTCTCCAGAGATGCTGCCTGTCCCTCTGAGTTACTCAAGAATGTTGTGTCTATCTTTGGACATATTGGTCCTCAGCTAGAAGTTCCCCAGACACATGAACACACAAGTGATTGCTGTAGAAATTGTGCAAGGTTTCCTGACTCCCAGTAACGGATTATCAACCTCAAGTACATAGATCTGGGATGAAGAATAATGAGGACTGAGTGTGCTTCAAAAACTTGTCTCTCCCTAAAATGTTTCATCTTAATTTATCTGAAATGCTGAAGTATTGGGCAAGTTCTGTGCAGTAAAGATTATATGAGGCTCATTAACGTTGCCCGTGTATGAGGGGTTGGCCTGGCCACGCGATGTTTCAGCGTCCTCCGCTGCTGCATGCTGCTGCAGGGTGCATTTGTTCCCTGTGATCAGCCACTTGCAGCAGCCCCGATCTATGTGAGCTCCAGGCTGCTTCAGGCCCTCCAGCAGCCCACACCGCCAAGTCGATTACTCCAACGCCTCCTCGATATCAGCCCGTGAATGAGCCTTCCTTCTCCCCCGATGGCCATCGCCTTAGAAAAAAAAAAATTTAAATAAGAAAAAATGACACAACACATTATAGAATTCAACATGAACGTCCCCCCACAACAGAATCAATGTTTTCCACTGTGGGGAAAGGCATCAAAAAGTTAAGTCCTCTTCCTCTGTGAATCACCCGAGGTCGGGGCCTATTTGTGGCCTCCGCAGCCAGTCCGATGTTTTCAGGCCCACTTGCTGGAAAGCTGGAACTCTGGCGTCGGGTGAACACTCCTCGGCAGCCTGGAAATGTCTTGGAAATAGGCACAAGGGATAAGCCCCCAGCCCACTCACCGGCATCGGTCTCTTCATGTGTCTGCCGGATTCTTCAGCCTCTCAACTGCACTTGACCCCACGTCATTTCTGTGAACATCTGCTTAAAAGATGATCAATGGTGTCTCTTTGAATGTTGATGGTGAGGGATTCAGTGGCCATGCCGTGTGATGTCATGGGTAGACAGTCAACTCTGTATTGTAAGAGAAGACCATTGCCCAGCACTTATGTAGTACACATTTATCAGCTCGAGCCAGTACGATGTCAGGGTCTGTGCGCAGGTATGTACTGGTTTATTTGCGACGGGGCTAAGGATGGAACTGGGCCTTGTATAATCATCAGTAAAAGGCTTAGGGAGTTGGGCATGTCTCCAACAACCCTCACCAACTTCTACAGATGCGCTGTAGAAAGCATTTTATCAGGTTGCATCACAGCATAGTTTAGGGACAGCCCCATCCAAAGCTGCAAGAAATTTCAGAGAATTGTGGACATAGCCCAGACCATCAAGCAAACCAACCTTCCATTGACTCCATCTACACTTCACACTGCCTCACCTAGGCCACCAGCATAATCAAGGACCCGTCTCACTCTCACTTCTCCCCGCTTCCAGCAGGCAAGAGGTTCAGAAGTTTGAAAACGCAAACCTCCAGATTCAGAGACAGTTACTTCCCAGCTGTTATCAGGCAACTGAAATGTCCTCTCATCAGCGAGAGTGTAGGCCTGACATCCCATCTACCTCACTAGTGCTTTGAAATATCTTTAATCGGACTTTATCTTGAACTAAAAGTTGTACACTTTATCTTTCATCTGTACACAATGGTTGGCTAGATTGTAATCATGTATAGCCTTTTCTTTGACTGGATAGCATGCAACAAAAAACATGTTGCACATAACAATAAAACACAAAAGTAAGCTAACCAAACAAAACTAAACTAAATTACACCTCCTTTCATTGACACAATCCCTCAGACGAGTACATTGATCCGGACCATGCCAGTAATATACATGAGAGGGGATCTTATTGAAACATATAAGAATGTTAAGGGTTTGGAGGCAGGAAACATGTTCCTGATGTTGGGGGAGTCCAGAACCAGGGGCCACAGTTTAAGAATAAGGAGTAAGCCATTTAGAACAGAGACGAGGAAACACTTTTTCTCACAGAGAGTGGTGAGTCTGTGGAATTCTCTGCCTCAGAGGGCGGTGGAGGCAGGTTCTCTGGATGCTTTCAAGGGAGAGCTAGATAGGGCTCTTAAAAATAGCGGAGTCAGGGAATATGGGGAGAAGGCAGAAACGGGGTACTGATTGGGGATGATCAGCCATGATCACATTGAATGGCAGTGCTGGCTCGAAGGGCCTACTCCTATTGTCTATTGTCTATTGTCTATTATCTATTGATGCTGGTGCATGATCCTGGCCCTAGCTACGATACGATATGATAAGATATCACAGGAGGGAAATTGATCTGCCACCAGTAATAAAACACAAGATACATGAAACAAGAAATTAAAGGGAGTTTGAAAATCAGAATCAGAATCAGAATCAACAGTTACTTCCCAGCTTGGACCCCTGGAGGTCCAACTGAAAATGCCGTTTCATCAGCCAGAGTGTAGGCAAATAGACCCCATCTACCTCACTATGCTTTAAATATTTAACATCAAACATTTATCACATAACTGTGATGGAGGTACACTTTAACGTATCTCTCCACTGCACACAATGGTTGGCTAGATGTAAGATGTCAAAGTCATAGCCCCCGGATAGCGATGGCAAAAAACATGTCCCACATAACAATAAAACACAAAAGGGTGGTGCGAGGTCGCAAACCGGGTCTTTACATGTCTTTGCCCCCAATGTGTGACGAGTACATTGATCCGCGACCATTCCAGTAATATACATGAGAGGGAATCTTATTGGCCCCGCTCCAGGAGCTCTTGGACCCCGGAAACATGTTCCCGATGTTGGGGAAGTCCAGAACCAGGGGCCCCGTTTAAGAAGCGGAGTAAGCCATTTAGGGAGACGTGGGCTCCCGGCGCCGTCACAGACAGAGTCTGTAGAGATTCTCTGACTCAGAGGGCGGTGGAGGCAGGTTCTCTGGAGCTTTCAAGGCAGAGCTAGATAGGGCTCTTAAAAATAGCGGCAACAGGGAATATGCAGAGCAGCAACAGGCACTGTGGGGGGCAGCTGAGCGGGGATGATCAGCTCATGATCGCCAGCTCCGCGACAGTGCTGGTCGAAGGGCGACACCTATTGTCTATTGTCTATTGTCTATTGGCTGGTGCATGATACTGGCCTCTAGACTACTGATACCCGATAGAAAAGGTCGGGTCTCAGTGCAGGAGAGATTCAAAAATTGATCCCCCCCCAACACCCCCCCCCACAAGATACATGACCCAAGAAATTAAAATAACAAAAAGGATTGGGAATGTGCAAAAAAATAATGCGGGGGGTGGGGCTGCAGAGGGGAGCTGCTGGCCAGAGCCGCGCCGCCTACCGGATGAGTGGAAAGGATTGGGAATGTGCAAAGTTTGGTTGTGCGGGGGTGGGGGTGCGGTGGAGGGGAGGGGAGGGGAGTCAGTCTACTTCATGACAGAAGGAAGAGGAGTGTACAGTTTGATTGTAACAGGGAAGAAGGATCTCCTGTGACGTTCTGTCCTGCATCTTGGTGGAACCAGGCTGTTGCTGAAGGTAATCCTCCAGTTGGCCAATGTGTCAGGGAGGAGTTGAGCTGTATTGTCCATGATGTTACGCAGTTTGAGGAGCGTCCTCCCCTCCATGACCACCTCCCATGAATCCAACTCCACCCCTAGGATGGAGCCTGCCTTCCTGATGAGCTTGTTAATCCTGTTGCCGTCTGTGGCCTTCGCCCTGCTGCCTCTGCAAAACTACAATAGGCAGCTGCATTCATCATTACTTTCATTGTGTCAACAAATGTTTTCTCCTCAGCATTCTATTAGTGATAAATCTCAAAGGTTTTTACAAGTGGCTCAACTGCTCTTGCAAAGATGAAATGGAAGTGTGTACACAGTGCCTTTCTATGCTGAGCCTTTACTATGTCTTTCATGAAGGTGAAGACCTTAGTCAGCGCGTATTTGTCTTAGTATCTGCCTCTGTGAACAGCCCGTAGAGGACGGAGTCCTGTGTTACACATGAACCTCCACAAATATCACAACATCCTTTTCCAGACCTTCTTGTCAAATGCACAATCCAGATGGAGGTGGATGGGGTTCGTAACATCAGCAGCAGCATTTTATGAGGCTGAGATTCTGGCTCTGAATAATCTGAGGGTGAAGGTTCTGATCTCCACAAACCACGTGAGGCTTCGATGTTGGCGTGAAGACTCGTGAGCTAAGACTTTCAGCCAAATGACTTTGACAGACTGTTCAAGGTACTATCCAACAGCAATCTGGGCCTGCAGGATATTCCATGCAGAGCAGTAACTGATTGACTTCTGGTCTAAGGTGTTCTTCTGCACAAAATGGTAAGGATAAATGTTGTCCACAAGGGCTATAGCTAATTTAAGGTAATTTGAGCAAATGCAGTGCCTTTACTTTTAAATTTGACACCAAGATTGAAGCATTGCAAAAGATTGTTAATGGTTTGTTGGTAACTTTGGTTACAATCAGATCGTGTACTTTAAGATAATGAAAATCCATGTTGGATACAAACAGAAAATGTTTTTGTTCTGCAGGTTACTTCCCTAATCATATGTAAATCAGCTCCAAATGCATCATATCTAATGATGAATTTGCAACTCATTGACTGATATTCATCTCTTTTGGGTTTCAGTCACGCAGTTACATCTAGTTATTCACATGTATAACATTTCATTTTAAGGCACCTCAGACACCATTGACTCCACTCAACACTGTACCTATATTGGGCAAAATCAGGAACAATGTTTTCTATGATCAAAGATAAACACAAAAAGCTGGAGTAACTCAGCAGGACAGGCAGCATCTCTGGAGATAAGGAATGGGATGCTGCCTGTCCTGATGAGTTACTCCAGCTTTTTGTGTCTGTCTTTGATCATAGATCAATAACGGTAGGCGGCGCGACTCTCGTCAGCAGCGGCCTCTGCAGCCCGTCTGCGTTTTTATTATTTTTTGTCTATGTTTTTATGTAGTTTTTGGTATTTTTTGTTGGGGTGTGTGTGTGGGGGGTGGGGTGGGGTGGGAGTGAGGGGGTAACTTTTAATCTCTCCCTGCACAAGAGACCCGACCTTTTCTTTGTCGGGTCTCCGTTGTCGTTGGGGCTGCAACGAGGAGCGGCCTCCAACAGCAAGACCGGGGGCTCTGGTGCCGACTACTCACCTCACCGTCGCGGAGCTGGCCGAGTCCAGAGCGGGTGGAGCGGTGGTGGAGCGCTGCTGCGGCCCGACCTCCGGAGATTCGGAGGCTGCAACTGCGGGTCTGGCGGACGGCGGACGGCGGCACCGGGTAGCCCGCAGGTCCCTGGAGGGAGACCGCTTTTCAGGGCTCCCGCAACGGCGACTTCTCCTGCCCGAGTTGCGGGGTCGAAGAGCTCCTGGAGCGGGGCCTTACAGCACCGCCCCGCACGGCTTGGAATGGCTGTGGGGCTCTGCGAGCGCACGCCGGGGGCTCTAACATCAAAAACCCGGTGTGCGACCTTGCATCACCCGGCGTGGCTTTAATGGCCGCGGGACAATCGCCATCGCCAGCCGGGGGCTTTGACTTTGACTCTGACATGATAAGTTTTTTTTGGCTTTCCATCACAGCAATGTGATGGATGTTTATGTAAATTATGTTGTGTCTTGGGTCTATTTGTTTGTAATGTATGGCTGCAGAAACGTCATTTCGTTTGGACCTCAAGGGGTCCAAATGACAAATAAATTGTATCTTGTATCTTGTATCTTGTATCTTCAGTTTAAACCAGCATCTACAGTTATTTTCAGTTATTTCATTTCAGTTAATTCATTTATCGCAGTTATCAAGAAGGCTCAGCAGAGGCTGCACTTCCTGAGGGTCCTCAGGAAGCACAACCTGGACTCTAACCTGCTGCTGACCTTCTACCGCTCGTCCATCGAGAGCCTGCTGACATACTGCATTACAGCATGGTATGGCAGCTGCACCATGGCAGACAGGGAGAGGCTTCAGAGGATAACTAGGACAGCGCAGAAGATCATTGGTTGCCCTCTCCCCTCCCTGATGGATATCTACACCTCCCGCTGCCTTAGCAGGGCAAAGAAGATCATCAAAGACAGCTCCCATCCTGCGTTTGGACTGTTCGACCTGCTGCCCTCTGGAAGGCGCTATAGGTGCATCAAATCCAGGACAAATAGACTCAGAAATAGTTGCTTTCCGAAAATTATAACTACTCTGAATTCAAATTCACACATGCACTGACTTCACAGCCCAACACCCGGACTTCCATCTATATATATGTATATAGCGCCGCAGAATTGTGCACCTATCCCCCCCCCCCCCCCCCTTCTCCCTTCTGTTTTTTGTTTTTCTGTTTCTTGTTTTTTGTACTAAATTATATGTATGCACTGAGTACGAGCAGCTTTCAATTTCACTGTACATGTATAGTGACAATAAATGGCATATCTATATCTTGTACACTTTTCTATGACCAAGATCACTATGCATTTCCTCACTCAGCTTCAACCTCTGCATAGTACTTCATACAGATGTCTTTCTAATATCCTACATCTATAGAAAAGATTTATGTGGAAAAACAGTCACATATTTCCATTTGAACATGCCTAAATTGAGCTTGGGGAAATTCAGTTACAGCTTTTCTATCTCCCCCTGAAAAATAAACAAAAAAAAATCAATCCTTAAACTTCTCCTAACTGGCAACACCTGAGTGATAGTTTCCATGTGTACATTATTTACATCAGCTCCAGCTCTTCATCATGTCCCTGCAACCCATGACCATATCTGTACTACTGGTTTGTCTGTGCTAAATATTGTGCTGAATTTAGTTTAGTTTAGTTTAGAGATACAGCGCGGAAACAGGCCTTTCGGCCCATTGAGTCAGCGCGGGCCAGCGATCCCCACATATTAATACGACCATGGAGTCAACAGAGTCACAATTGGAGTATTGAGTCCAATTCTGGACAGATGTCAAGGATTTAATGAGATGATTCAATGAAACTGCTGGATTAATATGCCAACAGTCCTGAATGGCAGTGAAAGTATTTGCAAGTTATATTTAAAATTAAAATATGCTAAAATTAAAATATCTGTGCTGCTAGTCTTTCAATAGGACGATTGAACTAGCTAATCACTCATAAAATTACCAGGAATTGAACACTTCCGGTTGAGATGTTGTTCATATCTTTGGAACGTAATTTACATCAAACCACCTTTCACACATTTGGTAAAGTCAGTCAGTGGGGAAGCTTTTTTCCCTTTGTTTTGTAGCACCTGAAAGAACAGAAGATGGGAAAAAATGTGAGTACCAATTATTCTATTCATTTTGTTCAAAGTTATGTTTATTTATTTGATTATAGTTAAAGGCTATCTAAATCTAAATCTAAAAAGGCTATCTAAATATATATATAAACTATAATTCCTCTATTCTTCTTTTTGAATTAAATATTTAACCAATTTCCCTCCTGGTATATACATTTTTTTAAATTGTATTGTATTGTATTGTATATTATATATATATATATATATATGTATATATATATATATAATATACTTTTTGCGGTATATGTTTTGCAAAAAGTATCTTCAACCTGTGAAGGATAAAGTTGTCAAATGGATTTTTAATGATAAACAATAATCTCCCAATTATTCAGTTCCCTAAAAAAATACCAATTATGCACAATGGTTTTTAAGGAGATTGTCAGCCTGAGAAATGATCTTTTTTCTTATATTTATAAAGTCTATGCGGTTTCACAGGCTGAGCTGGTATTTAAAGATCCATCCCTAGTTGGCATTGAGAATGTGTCAGTGAGCTGCCTTCCTGAACCACTATAGTCCGTGAGGCGAGATTTCCAGGATTTTGACCCATTTACAGGGAAGGAACAGTGACATATTTCCAAGTTGGGACGGTGGGAGGCTTGGAGGTGGTGGTATTCCGATGTTTTTGCTGCTCTTGCCCTTCTAGCTTGTAAAGGTTGTGGATTTGTAAGGTGCTGTCCAAAGCGTTTTTGGTGACTTTCTGCAATGTACCCCACAGATGATACAAACCGTTGCTCCTATGCATCCGTGGTGAAGTGAGTGAATGGTTGTACATGCCGTACCTATCAAATGGCGCGGTAACAAGGAGAATAGTAACCCCAAGATAATGTTATAGCGGGGGATTCGGTGATGTTAATGCCATTGAATGTCAGGGATTGATAGCGGATTTTCTCTTGTCAGATATTCCCATTTCCCAGTACTTGTGTTGCATGAATTTAACTGGCCACCATCTGCTCAGGGTATTACATGTGGACTATCACATTATCTGAGGAATTGGACATGTTGGATATTGGATGTGGACTGTGTCTTTATCAGAGGAATTGCAAATGGTGCTAAACATTGGTGCAAACCACCCCAACTATTTTACATTGTGCTAGGGATTATTCCAACCAGCGGACAGTATTCCCCCAGATTTCCACTGACTCCAGTTTAGCCAGGGCTTCTCTCCGCCACTTTCGATTAAATGCTGCCCCATCAAGGGCAATCACTCTCACTTCACCTCTGCCATTTAACTCAGCATAGTGATAAACAGTTACCTAAATAAATAGTTACAGTAAAAGACTTGTGTGTGCAGTAAGTCATTTTACAACTATGTTCGGACAAAGGCTTTAATAAGGTCAGGTGAAGCCAAAATGAGTTTCTGTGAGCAGGCAAAATGTGTAGGGAGGAACTGCAGATGTTGGTTTAAACCAAAGATAGACACAAAAAGCTGGGGTAACTCAGAGGGTCAAATAACATCTCTGGGGAATAGGAATATGTGACGATTAGGGTTGAGGCCCTTCTTCACACCGAGAGTCAGGGGAAAGGGAAATGAGGGTACATAGAAGAGATGAATGAAGGATATATAAAAAACAACGATGATCAAGGAAATGTGGAGCCCACAATGGTCCATAGTTGGTGGTGGGGTAGGTGATAACAGATTACAGTTTACAGATTTCCTTTATTGTCATTCAGACCGAATTCTGAACGAAATTCCGTGCCTGCATTCATACATACAATACAATAAAAAACATCAATAAACACATATTAACATCCACCACAGTGAGTCCACCTAGCACCTCCTCACTGTGATGGAGGCAAAAGTCTTAGGTCTGCAGTCTCTTCCCTCCTCTTTTCCCTCTGCGCTGAGGTGATGTTAAAAGCATTCCCGCGGCTCAAACACTGCGGCCCAGGGTTATCGAGCCGCTGGCTCGCGGCCGAACCCCGGACTCAGGTCACCGCCGCCAGAACGCCATCCCAGCCACCGGACCACCGTTCCAGCCCCGAGCCGGATCGCCCTCACGTGAGTACCGTTACTGTCTCAGCCTCGCGCCAGGCCGCCCCGACATGGATGCCGTACCTCCCTCGGGCTGGGCCGCCCCGACATGGACGCCGCTCCTCCCTTGGGATGGGAGCGCCGTACCTCCCCGAGCTCGGCCACTCCGACGGGAGCACCGTTCCTCCCTCGTGCTGGCCGCCCTCACGGGGGCGTCACAGCCCCTCACGGAATCACTGTTCCAGCCCCGAGCCGGACCGTCCTCACAGGAGCGGGCTCCTGAGCCTCGAGGTCGCCAGCTCCGCCATTAGGCCTCAGCGCAGATGGAGGCAGAGAAGGGGAATACGACAAAAAAGTCGCATTCCCCCGCAGGGAGAGACAGCAAGCCCCGTTTCAACCCCCCCCCCCCCAAAACACAAACTAAAAACTAGACTAACCAAAACGAAAAAAACAACACAAAAAAGCAAAAACAAACGGTGCCGCCACTTCCGGATAATGATTAATCCAGACAGTGAAACTCAAAAGGATGACAGTGAAACTAGTACGTGAACAGGGTGGGGGAGGGACAGAGAGAGAGGGAATGCAAGGGTTACTTGAAGTTAGAGAAATTAATATTCATACGTAAGATAGTCACAAAATGCTGGGGTAACTCAGTGGGACAGGCAGCATCTCCGGAGAGGAGGATTGGTGATGTTTCAGGTCAATAGACAATAGACAATAGACAATAGACAATAGACAATAGGTGCAGGAGTAGGCCATTCGGCCCTTTGAGCCAGCACCGCCATTCAATGTGATCATGGCTGATCATCCCCAATCAGTACCCAGTTCCTGCCTTCTCCCCATATCCCCTGACTCCGCTATTTTTAAGAGCCCTATCTAGCTCTCTCTTGAAAGCATCCAGAGAACCTGCCTCCACCACCCTCTGAGGCAGAGAATTCCACAGACTCACCACTCTCTGTGAGAAAAAGTGTTTCCTCAACTCCGTTCTCAATGGCTTAACGCCTTATTCTTAAACTGAGCCTCCTGATTCTGGACTCTCTCACCATCGGGAACATGTTTCCTGCCTCTAGCGTGTCCAAACCCTTAACAATCTTATATGTTTCAATGAGATACCCTCTCATCCTTCTAAACTCCAGAGTGTACAAGCCCAGCTACTCCATTCTCTCAGCATATGACAGTCCCGCCATCCCGGGAATTAACCTTGTAAACGTACGCTGCACTCCTTCAATAGCAAGAATGTCCTTCCTCAAATTAGGGGACCAAAACTGCATACAATACTCCAGGTGTGGTCTCACTAGGGCTCTGTACAACTGCAGAAGGACCTCTTTGCTCCTATATTCGATTCCTCTTGTAATAAAGGCCAAATTGCCATTCTCTTTCTTCACTGCCTGCTGTACCTGCATGCTTACTTTCATAGACTGATGTACAAGGACACCCAGATCCCGTTGTACTACCCCTTTTCCCAACTTGATGCCATTTAAATGGTAATCTGCCTTCCTGTTTTTGCTACCAAAGTGGATAACCTCACATTTATCCACATTAAACTCCATCTGCCATGCATCTGCCCACTCCCCCAACCTGTCCAAGTCACCCTGCATTCTCATAGCATCCTCCTCACATGACACGTTTATTGTCATTTGAACCTCAAATGAAGTTCAAATGAAATTTGGTTTGTGCAGTTATACAACAAGAAAAGAACCAAGACACACACCAACACCATTTACACAAACTTCCACCACAGTGAATCTCCTCCTCACTGAGATGGAAGGCAAAGTCTTGTGTGCAGGTGGAGAACAAGTGCTATTGCTGGAGTGTTGGCAAGACTAACATTTCCACTGTTCATTTCAATATTTCCATCAATTTTTTTTAACTTTCTTTCAGGTGTGTCTCAGAATTATGGATGTGCAGCTCCTTGTGATTGTGAATTGCATTCTTTTGAACTCGCTCTTAGTTGTGAGTGGACGCTCTATATTTTGTGTTGAGCAAACATTATTGTTAACATCCATGTCTCTTTATTTTAACAATGAATTAAAACATGTTTTAGTCATGTATTCTTTTATGAATTGTATATACCTGTTACTAGTCATAGAGTCACATAGCATGGAAACAGACCCTTCGGCCCAACTCATCCATGCCGACTAAGATGGCACAACTAAGCTAGTCCCACTTGCCCGTGTTTGGCCCATATCCCTCTAAAACTTTCCTATCCTTGTACCTGTCCAAGTGTGTTTTAAATGCAGTTATTGTACCTGCCTCAACTATCACCTCTGGTTGCTTGTACCATATATCCATTACCCTCTGAGTGAAAAAGCCCCTTAAAAGGTGTTATTATATCTAAATGGAATAGGTGACATTTATATTTTTAGGAAGTGGTCTAAATGTTATTGTATCTATAATCCAATTGATGACAGAAAACATGAAAGAGAATGAACAAATTGTAGATCCTATGATTTCTCTGATACTTCCTGTACAGTGTATTGTACAGTGCGTGTACAAGTGCATGCATTTCATTGTAATCGATCCTGGTTTCAAACATGGCTTTAATTTATGTCAACCTATCTATCTGAGGACCTTTTTCAAATAATCTTGTCATAGCCTGAAAACATTCAGAGAACATACTGAAATTAAGTTGGTAAAATGGATCTAATTAAAAGGATTTTACTAAACGACACATCTGACAATGTAGCAGTCATGTTGGTCATATTTAAACATTAATATAATGCTGTGAATAAGCATTTGGAGGCAGAAGAAAGTGATAATAGAACTATAATGAAGCAGAAAAAAAGCTTGAAACTGTATTCCACTGTTCTTAAATGTCATATTTCCAATTTATAGGAAAGAGTGAAAGGGAAGTCTGACATTGGTAAGTAGTACAATATACTTGCATTTTTGTATCATTAAATGATGTTATTGATTGAAGGATTATGGTAAACCTACAAAAACACAATGTTTTCAACTGCAATGTCAGTAAATTGCATGTTCTACAGACAAATCATAATAAATGATTTATTACAATGTGGTTTGTGCAGTTCCACAGAGACCTGTAATTAAGGATTGGTAAGCTTTTCTTGGCAAAATAATCTATTGGAACCATATCTCTAGTCTCCATTGAGTACCTACCAATCTTATTCAATATCACGTGATGTGACAACCTCTTTGACCCAGAAAACAATCTACTAAATGTGCACTCCACCAGCTCCGAAGCAAAGACATCATCAATGGCCCAACCGCACACCAAATACCACATGTAGCTTCACCAAAGCATTATATTTTTTTGTCCTGGGCATTGTGGCCTGGACCCTGGACATTTATCCTGGAAAGGGGGGGGGGGATGCCTTTGAGCAAATTAAATGCTCCAGGTCTGTTCCATTGTGCACAAATGCTTGGGCTTTGCACTCAGTAGAATTTTGTATCAGTCAGGCATTGAATATAAAATATGTTTCTTAACCATGTATGGCATATTCAACCTGCTTTCCATAGAACCAAAAGAGTTGCTGGGACTATATCTCTTAAGAATAAGGGATAGACCATTTAGGACTGGGATGAGGAAAAACTTTTTCACCCAAATTTGTGAATCTGTGAAATTCTCGGCCACAGAAGACAGTGGCGGCCAATTCACTGAATGTTTTCAAGAGAGAGTTAAATATAGCTCTTAGGGCTATCAGAATCAAGGGATATGGGGAGAAAGCAGAAACAGGGTACTGATTTTGGATGATCAGCCATGAGCATATTGAATGGCGGTGCTGGCTCGACGAGCCGAATGGCCTATTCCTGCACCTATTTTCTATGTTTCTATGTTCTCGAGCCCTCTTGAAATAATGGTCCATCTGCCTTTTCCTTACCTACATGTTTGAGCCCAACTTGTAACCAACTACATTGGGTTCATGAATTAGATAAAAGTATTTCTGCATGCCAATATTTATTATTTTCTCACTATTTTAAAGATATTCTGTTTATTAATTGTTCTCCAAAAATGAATAAATTCACATTAGTCTAAACTACTAATATACCGCACTAAACCACTGACTTTATCTTTGCGAGATGCCTAGAATATTTAAATTATAATATTTTGCATTCTCATACTTCAAGAACTTTAACAAAAAATCATTACTTCAAGTACCGATGTGCAAGGATTAATAATAAATGTTATAACATTTTACAAACAATAAGTTATCCAATAAATATTTATATATAAATAATGTATCAATTAAGAAAGGAATTCACATTTTTGCTGCAGTTCATGATTATATGAAAGATATTACATTTGCATGAAAATTTTGAATAACTCCATTAAGTTTCTAAATTCGTATTTTAATTCGCCTCTTGCAACAAGCTAATATGTAACCAATACTAAAAGAACATTCTTTAATAGTAAATATTAAAATGAAACATTATTTTGAGGCTACAGCTGGTGTTTAGGTCACAATCAAGGTCTGAAGTTTAACATCTTTGCCCCACATTCTGACCCTGTGCAGTAAGTGCTGAAGGCTGATCACCTCCTCAATGGCCTTCTCAACTTTTCTGTGGAACTGAGTCCAGGGCACATCCATGGGGACTCACTGGACATACAGTAATCTTGCCAGATGCAACCTTAGTCCTGAGAGATTATTCAATCAAGGGCAGCACAGTTTTGCAATGGTGGAGCTACTGCCTTACAATGCCAGAGACCCGGGCTCCATCCTGACTACGGGTGCTTGCCAGTACGGAGTTTATACATTCTCCCCGTGACGTGCGTGACGCTCAGTTTTCTCTGAGATGTTTGGTTTCCTCCCACACTCCAATGAAGTACAGGTTTGTAGGTTTAAGAAGCAACTGCAGATGCTGGAAAATCGAAGGTAGACAAAATTGCTGGAGAAACTCCAACATTTTAGTCTACCAGGTTTGTAGGTTAATTGGTTTGGTATAAATGTAAATTATCCCTAGTGTGTGTAGGATAGAATAAGTGCATCAAGATCGCTGGTCGATGCGGACTCGGTGGGCCGATGGGCCTGTTTCCGCGCTACTCCTCAGAACTAATTTAAACTATGGTTCAATAGTTCTTTATAGTCACATGTACTGAGGTACGGTGAAATTGTTTTTTTGAATACAGTTCTGTAAAGTATTATTATACACAAACCCAATCTTAGATTAAGTACAAAGTGTATAGAAATAGTCCACTGAGACAATACACAAGAATCATCAGGATTTGGCACCATTTGCAAAGTCCAAGTTGTTTTACGTGCAGCTGATATAATGGCCTGTTGTCGTGGTGACGTTGCAGGGGCGGCCTGGCCAAGCAACAGAAGCCTTTGTCAAGAAGCAAAATTCCAGCTAAAGTTAGCAGCCTGGTGCATGTGGATCTTGTGGTTTTTCTCCACTCGAGGCCGATGTGCAGAACTTTGTTCCTCAATGAAATATCCCCACAAATTATTTCTGCTTAAAGGATTTCTGTGTTTCGGCACATAACCTGCGAGATCCAAACCCTGCATCCTACCTGTGAGGTCTTGAAAAGTTGAACAGGTTCCCTGAAAGGAAGTGGAAAAGGAACTAGGAGTGATGAGAAACTGGAGTTTAACTGGATGTGTCCAATTTAGGATGTGCCCATGGACCATTACTCCCCAAAGCCTGTATTTAGATAACAGAAAATCTGCTCCTTTATGATGTTATGTAGCTAAATTGGCCAATCAAGATTTTCAGGGCTTTTAAAGCATGATTCTGATGTCTTTGTGTCAAAACTATACTCCTAAAATGTCTCCATACCTTGTGCTAATACCTTGGAAGCAGCATTTCTGTTTATCATTTAACATTCTGCAAGTTATTGTATGACAACTGTTTTCTTTAACTAGTCGGAGGCTTCTGTATTGATCCCAGCTATGGAATATCTGTGGCTAATGAGGTCGCAAGAATAAATTGCACAAATGGTATGACTGGACAGAAAATAAAAAGGTGTTTTGCAAATGGAACTTATGGATTAGAGGAAGACTTCTGTGTTTCAAATGAAATCAATGACATTCTGCAGGTACCAAATTTTATACATCATTTATTTCACCAGCATTACATAATAAATAATTAACATCAGTGCAGCAGGATTTTTACTTAGGCGACAACTTCTCAGGAACAGCTACCATTTAGCTAGTGCACAAAACAAAGTGCTGGAGGAACTCAGCATGTCAGGCAGCATCTGTGGAGTTAAATGGACTGATGACATTTCACGTTGGGACCCTTCTTCAGAAAAGTCATCTGTCTATGGACTCACAAAATGCCATCACAACATTGTTTTTTTGCTCAAGGTTTCAGCATTTGAAGCTGAAAGGTGTTGCCATTTTGTTCATGTGACTTTACTAAAGGTGTACATACAAAGTGCTGATGGATCAGTTTTGAGCATCATGACTTAAAAATAGTCTATTACCTGTGGAGAAATGGTATATTAATTTATTGGGTTGAAGCATGAACCAAAGATTAAATTACAATTACAGAATGTACGATTGCATTTCCTGGACGTTAAACAGGTAAAAAGTGATTTGTTTGAAGTTTTCAAAATATGATTTTCTCTCAAATTTCTAAACTCCAGCAGGCCCATTTTACTGCATACACTGTTGTTCCACTCACCTGAAAATCATATAGTGACCATTCCTGCAACTATTTTATGTGTCCTTATATTGTGTTTCTATTGTATGTCTGCGGCCCCTTGACTCCTCTTCTTTGTGAATAGTTTATTTTTATTTACTTTAACTCATGGTCTCAAGATTTTATATATCGTGACAAAATATTTTCTCACCTTCGGAGTGGGATGGGTTAAATAAGAATGCAAAGAACAGAATTGGGCCATTCGGCCCATTGAGTCTAATCCATTCAATCATGGCTGATTATTTTCCCCCTCAACCCCATTCTCCCGCCTTCTTGCAGTAACCTTTGATGCCCTTACTAATCAAGGAGCTATCAATCTCCGCCTTAAAAATATCCAGTTTCTTGGTGCCCACCGACGTCTGTGGCAATGAATTCCAATTGAATAAATATTTGAAGGTAAAAAATTGCATAGCAACGGAGAAAGATGAAATGGGAAATTCTAGATTGCTGTAAAATGAGCCAACACAAACTAATTAGGCAGAATGACCCTGTTCTATCCTGCAATGTTACTATCATTTTCTGAGTCATATCTTGTACATACAACTGCCAACTTTCACCTACTTAGCTGAGCAGAAGCCAGATACTAATTAAATGCAGGTTTTCTGTCAATAATCCTCATGGACAGGGCGTCTAAACATCCTCCGAGTTTATAGTATTTGATTTAAGAAATCTATGTCGGAGTTCAGTGAGCCCAATACAATATATATCTCTGATTTCTGTAATTTGGAAAGGATGTAGAGAAGTTATAGCAAAGATCTATGAAATCATTTCCACAGTAGCATCCAGTTTATCAATCTCCCACCATTTTGTATGACTTAATAAAATCATCTCTTAATTTTCTAATCTATAGTTGGTCTGTTTTACTCAATCTGACCTCACAGGCCCATATCCTCATCTCATGAATCATACCACTTTACACTGATGCCAAGGCAAGTACATCAATCGAAGACCATTGAACTGTAACAAGTCTTCCTAATGCAAAACACAGTTTTGGAGGAATTCAACAGGCCAGGCAACATCTGGAGGAGGGAATGGACAATCTGAAAAAGAGTCCCAGCCCGTTGAGTTCTGCCAGCACTTTGCATCTTACTCAAGAATCTAGCATCTGCACCTCCGAAATTTCTTAATCTTTTCACTCCAGTCATTTGTAGCCCAGCATATTTTTGACTTCACCACTTGTCTGCAGTATTTGCTGCTCACTTTATGCATCTCATAAACCAATATAATGTCGCACTCCTACGTCACCTGCGTGAGTTTATGAGCTGCAAGTATTGACACTACAATTAAATATGTTTTTTTTAACCAATTTACCCCATAATATGATATTGTGTTCCTTCTGACTGTTCGTCCTTTGTACTCTAGATCACTAAGAACTCAACTGAATTAGCAGGGAAACTTCCCCAACTGGTTGTAAAGTTAGACAACATTTCAAAAAGCCAGAATAACACAACACCTGGTAACCTGCAAGCCTCACTTAATATCCTCCATGCCTTTTCGACAGTCTCAAATGTATCTCTGGAACCGGTTGTTGTGGAGGTAAGAATTAAGCATGATAGAAATTAAGAGTTCAAATATCGAAGTGTGTTCAAATCACTGCTAATTATTACTGCTAAAAAAACTAACAATTGACAGGTGGCAACAAGTACACAGTGTCCAAGATTTCCATACAAAGAATACATAAACCAACCTTATCTTTGTAAAAGATAACTGTGTCCAGCTGTATGTGTGGGAAGGAACTGCAGATACTGGTTTAAGCCGAAGATAGACGCAAAATGCTGGAGTAACTCAGTGGGTCAGGCAGCATCTCTCGAGAGAAGAAATGGGTGACGTTTCTGGTTGAGACGTCGGGTCTGAAGAAGGGTCTCGACTCGAAACGTCACCCATTCCTTCTCTCCAGAGATGCTGCCTGTCCTGTTGAGTTACTCCAGCATAATCATGGAGTGCAGGAGTCCCCAGTGGCTGTGCCAAATGAAAACAACCTTTTGGGAGCTGTCGGGGCAGACGACACTCACAGTCCGAGCGGCGGACAGGTCGGTGGCTCCAATCCTAGTGCTAAGACTCGACTGTGTTTCTATTGTCCAGGATGGCGGGACTGTCATATGCTGAGAGAATGGAGCAGCTGGGCTCGTACACTCTGGAGTTTAGAAGGATGAGAGGGTATCTCTTTGAAACATATAAGATTGTTAAGGGTTTGGACACGCTAGAGGCAGGAAACATGTTTCTGATGTTGGGGGAGTCCAGAACCAAGGGCCACAGTTTAAGAATAAGGAGTAAGCCATTTAGAACGGAGACGAGGAATGACTTTTTCTCACAGAGAGTGGTGAGTCTGTGGAATTCTCTGCCTCGGAGGGCGGTGGAGGTGGGTTCTCTGGATGTTTTCAGGAGAGAGCTAGACAGGGCTCTTAGAAATAGCAGTCAGGGGATGTGGGAAGAAGGCAGGAACTGGGTACTGATTGGGGATGATCAGCCATGATCACATTAAATGGCGGTGCTGGCTCGAAGGGCTGAATGGCCTATTCCTGCACCTATTGTCTATTGTCTATTGTCTATTGTCTATTGACTGGTGTGATCGACAGGACTTCTAGGGTGGTTATCTCCGGATTGCTTCCAGTACCTCATGCTGGTGTGGGTAGGAATAGGGAGATAGGGGATCTGAATGTGTGGCTGGGGGGCTGGTGCAGGGAGCAAGGATTAAGATTTATAGACCACTGGGATCTCTTCTGGAATAGGGGTGACCTGTACAAAAGGGGCGGGTTACACCTTAACTGGAGGAGGACCAACGTTCTGGCAGGCAGGTTTACTAGTACTACACGTGTGGGTTTAAACTAAATAGTGGGGGGAGGGGTTGACAAATTGGGAGTATAAATATGGAGTGAATACAGAAGTTAAAATGTTGTATATGAATGAGCGAAGTATAAGAAATAAAGTGGATGAGGTTGAGGCTCAGTTAGAAATTGGCAAGTATGATGTTGTGGGAATTACAGAGACATGGCTGCAAGAGGACCATGGCTGGAAATTGAATATTCAAGGTTATGTGTCCTATAGAAAAGACAGACAGGCGGGAAGAGGGGGTGGGTTAGCTTTGTTGGTAAGGAATGAAATTCAGTCCATTGTGAGGGGTGACATAGAATCAGGAGATTTAGAGTCAGTATGGAGAGAAATGAGGAATTGTAAGGGTTAAAAGACCCTACTGGGAGTTATCTACAGGCCCCGGAACAGTAGCCTGGATATAGGGTGCAAGTTGAATCAAGAGTTAAAATTGGCATGTCGCATGTCGTAATGCTACGGTTGTTATGGAGGATTTCAACAAGCAGGTAAACTGGGAAAATCAGGTTGGTATTGGACCCCAAGAAAGAGAGTTTGTGAAGTGCCTCCATGGTGGATTCTTAGAGCAGCTTGTACCGGAGCCTACCAGGGAGAAAGCAATTCTGGATATAGTGTTGTGTAGTCTTAAATGACCTCAGTCTTAAATGACCACCCCTTTATTCTAAGACTGTGGCCCCTGGCTCTGGACTTGCCCAACATTGGGAACATTTTTCCTGCATCTAGCTTGTCCAGTCCTTTTATGATTTTATATGTTTCTATAAGATTGCCCCTCATCTTTCTAAACTCCAGTGAATACAAGCCTAGTCTTTTCGGTCTTTCCTCATATGACAGTCTCGCCATCCCAGGGATCAATCTCGTGAACCTACGCTGCACTGCCTCAATCACAAGGATGTCCTTCCACAAATTAGGGGACCAGAACTGTACACAATACTCCAGATGTGGCCTCACCAGAGCCTTATACAACTGCAGAAGAACCTCTTTACTCCTATACTGAAATCCTCTTGTTATGAAGTCCAACATTCCATTAGCTTTCTTCACTGCCTGCTGTACATGTAAGCCAACTTTCAGTGACCAGTGTACAAGGACACCCAGGTCTCGCTGAACTCCACCCCCCCCCCCCCCCCCCCCCCCCATCCTATTACCTAACCTAACCCCATTTAGATAATAATCTGCCCCCTTGTTCTTGCCACCAAAGTGGATAACCTCACATTTAACTATATTATACTGCATTTGCCTTGCATCTGCCCACTCACCCAACCTGTCCTGGTCACCCTGTAACCTCCTAACATCCTCTTCACAGTTCACACTGCCACCCAGCTCTGTGTCATCCGCAAACTTGCTAGTGTTGCTCCTAATTCCCTCTTCCAAATCATTAATATATGTGGTAAATAGTTGCAGCCCCAACACCGAGCCTTGCGGCACTCCACTCGCCACTGCCTGCCATTCTGAAAAGGACCCGCTCACTCCTACTCTTTGCTTCCGGTCTGCCAACCAATTTTCTATCCATGTCAACACCCCACCCCCAATACCATGTGCTCTAATTTTAGTCACCAGTCTCCCGTGCGGGACCTTGTCAAAGGCTTTCTGAAAGTCTAGATACACTACATCCACTGGCACCCCTTCATCCATTTTATTTGTCACATCCTCAAAAAAAATTCCAGAAGATTAGTCAAGCATGATTTCCCTTTCATAAATCCATGTTGACTTGGACTAATCCTTTTACTGCTATCCAAATGCCCCATTGTTACCTCTTTAATAATGGACTCCAACATCTTTCCCACCACCAAAGTCAGGCTAACTGGTCTGTAATTCCCCGTTTTCTCTCTCGCTCCTTTCTTGAAAAGTGGGATAACATTAGCTATCCTCCAATCCACAGGAACTGATCCTGAATCTATTGAACATTGGAAAATGATCACCAATGCGTCCCCTATTTCTAGAGCCCCCTTCCTGAGGACCCTGGGATGCAGACCATCAGGTCCAGGGGATTTATCATCCTTCAGTCCCATTAGCCTACCCAATACTATTTCTCGCCTAATGAAAATTTATTTCAGTTCCTCTACCCCTTTAGATCCTCTGTCCTCCAGTATATCTGGGAGATTGTTTGTGTCTTCCTTAGTGAAGACAGATCTGAAGTACCTATCGGTGGGTAGGGCGAGTGAGTAGGGTGAATGGGCAGATGTGAGGTTATCCACTTAAATGTGAGGTTATCCACTTTGGTGGCTAAACAGGAAGTGAGATTATTATCTGAATGGTGTCAAGTTGGGAAAAGGGGAAGTACAACGAGATCTGGGGGTCCTTGTTCATCAGTCACTGAAAGTAAGCATGCAGGTACAGCAGGCAATGAAGAAAGCAAATTGCATGTTGGCCATAACAAGAGGAGTTGAGTATAGGAGCAAAGATGTCCTTCTGCAGTTATACAGGGCCCTAGTGAGACCACACCTGGAATATTGTGTCCAGTTTTGGTCTCCAAATTTGAGGAAGTACATTCTTGCTATTGAGGGAGTGCAGCGGGGGTTCACGAGTTTAATTCCTGGGATGACAGGACTGTCATATGTTGATAGAATGGAGCGGCTGAGCTTGTTTATTCTGGAATTTAGAAGGATGAGAGGGCATCTTATTGAAACATAAGATTATTAATGGTTTGGACATGTTAGAGGCAGGAAACATGTTCCCGATGTTAGGGGAGTCTAGAACTAGGGGCCACAGTTTAAGAATAAGGGGTAAGCCATTTAGAACGGAGATGAGGAAAATCTTTTTCACACAGAGGGTTGTGAATCTGTGGAATTCTCTGCCTCAGAGGGCGGTGGAGGTCAATTCTCTGAATACTTTCAAGAGAGAGTTGGATAGAGCTCTTAAAGTTAGCGGTCAGGGGATATGGGGAGAAGGCAGGAACGGGGTACGATTGGGGATGATCAGCCATGATCATATTGAATGGCGGCACTGGCTCGAAGCGCAGGATGGCCTACTCCTGCACCTATTGTCTATTGTCTATTGTCTATGTAGGAGGCAGATAGTTTCAAAGATATTAGCTTCAGGGTTGTGGTCACACCTAAGGTTCAGTCAGGTAGGTGGGAACTACCAGAGTAAGCAGGCAGGTGGTGCAGCAGTCTCCTGTGGCTGTACCCCTCACAAACAAGTATATCAGTTAGGATACTGTTGCAGGGTGATAGTCTCTCAGGGGAAAATAGCAGCAGCAGCCAGATCAGGGTCACCGTGATTTGCTCTGCTATAAAGCGGGGCAAGACAAATCTAGATGAGCCATAGTGATAGGGGACTCTTTAGTTAGGGGTACAAACAAGTCATTCTGTGGCCATGAGCAAGGCTCCAAGATGTACAAGGATATTGCCAGGTGTCGAGGACTTGAGCGAAAGAGAAAGGTTGGACAGGCTAAGACTCAATTTCTCTCATTATCTAGGGTTTCCTGCATGTACCTTCTTTGCCTTTCACTCTAACAGCAACATGCACACCATGAATTCTCACATCACAACTTTGAAAGTACCTCTCTTTCCGGATGTCTTTTTGCTTGCAAACAACCTACTCCAATCAACTTTTTACTAGTTCTGGTCTAATGCCATCAAAGTGGCCTTGTCTCAATATAGAACTTTAACTGGTGAACTAAATTTGTCCTTATCCATAACTATTTTCAAGCTAATAGAACAGTGGTTGCTGGTGCCAAAAGGCTTGATCATGGACACTTCAGTCACTTGCCCTTCCCACTTTCATAAGAGTAGATCAAGCTCTCCCCTCTCCTTTGTAGGGCCCTCTACATTTTGCCTGAGGAAGGCTTCCTGAACACATCTGACAAATTCCACCCTATCTAAGCTCTTGAATCATTCAGCCAACAAAGTGATTGTGAGCTGTTTTGTTAATTGTCTTTCTCAACATGTTTCTAGTTTGTTCCAATTAGAATATGGTCCAATGATTCATCTCTTCAAACTTTGTCTTATATTTCCAGGGTTTCCTTTCCATAGTGGATTCGCTGGTCGATGAAAGGGCACACTCTGCCTGGACCTCAGTGAAGATTGAAAACAAAACATTCAGCTCTCAATTATTAAAGTCAGTGGAAGACTTTACCAGATTATTAAATCCACCTAATCAAACTTTCAACATCACTAAACCAAATATTCAACTAAAGGGGATGAAGGTTGAGCCTGGCAAAGATTATCAAGTAGATTTCAGTAATACGAAATATAACAGATCAGTAACGAATAGTGTTTTCATTAAGCAAAACAAGTTGGCGGCATTGGCCAGCGGCAGTCTTGTTATGAGCATTGCATTTCTAACAGTGAATGATATCCTCAACCCACCACCTACAAGTAATTTCAAATTGAATGGTCTTGTTGTAGCAACAACAACAGCTGAAGTCAAGCCAATTGTCATTACGATGCAATTCACGCCACTAGATACCACACTCGCACCAGCAAGCGCACGATGTGTATTTTGGAATCTCAATAATGGAAGTTGGGATACAGAAGGGTGCAAGCATGAAATAAATGGAACCAACATTACATGCCGGTGTAACCATCTGACATCCTTTTCTCTATTGATGTTGCCGATAACAGACTTTGAGGTACTCCCTTGGTTGAGAGTGTTAAACTATGTTGTACTTGGCACAAGTCAGGTCAGTTTGATAATTGGCATTATTATAGAGGCAATTGTATGGAAGAACCTCACCAAAAATACTACCTCACTTGCCCGTCATATTGCAATACTGAATATTGTGGTCACTCTACTGATAATGAATACATTGTTCTTGATCTGCTCGTTTCTGAAGCCAAAGGACATAAGTTGTAAAGCGGTCATTTTTTTAGCTCACTTCTTCTTGCTTGCTTTATTTTTTTGGATGTTCACGCTGAGCCTCCAAATTCTTTACCATTTAGTTTTTCTTCTCAGACATTACAGGAGATTAACAATGATGCTCATCTCATTTATATTGGGCTACATCTGTCCATTATTAATTGTTATTGGTGTGTTTGTGAAAGGCTACTTCAAGGACAATTATTTTGAAAAGAAGATTTGCTCGACTAATTTGGTGGAAAGTAACAATCCATTTTGTTTGGTGTCACTGATCATCGGTGGAATTAATTTCCTCATTACGTTCTTTGCCATAGTTAAGGTACGGCGCCCAGCAATTGGGGAGAAATCTAGGAGTCATCAAAGTGATAACAAACCAGTCAAACAGATTTTGAGATGCATTATCATCCTAACTCCACTCCTGGGTCTCCACTTGTTCCTTGGATCAACATTTCTGATTGCAAGTACTGGATATAAATTTAGTTCGAAAGAAATCATCGTAACTATATTTGAAATTGTCGATGAGTTTCAGGTATGTATTATTTAATGCCGCTATACTTGTACATTTTTTAAATTGTAGTTGGTCAGATTTATGAAAAATACACTGAACATGCTGCTCAGACATGAAATATTACAAGGTAGGTTAATTGGCCGCTATACATTACCCCCTCTGTGAAAGTGAGTAGTAGCATCAGTGGATTGATGAGAATGTTGGGGGAATAAATAGTGGGATGGATGAATGTAGGATGGGTGTGAATGGGCAGACGTGATGGCTGTTTAGCATGTTATAATCCTATGTCTCAGTGTGGAATTATCAAAGAAATAAGCAACGGCTAATTTTGCAATGTAGTTTAGGGAGCTGAGCTAGCACCTGCCGAAGATACTCACACTGGGGTATGCAATAACCTACCTTGTAATATTTACTCAGGAAAGCACTCCATAAAACGAATGCTCTGACCATTTGGGCTCATGGTTAGATCTGAGATGACATTACTGATGGTTTGTTCAGTGAAGCACAAATGGGCGGAGCTGAGAAATTAAAAAAGAGGGTGATCACCTTGATGGAAGTGTACTTCAGGCTCTCAAATAGTCAATGGAATTAAAGTAATTAATATGCCGAGCCTTGTGGACAGTTGCAAGGCTAAATGTGTTGTCATAGTTCGGCATTTTAACTTTCTAAATATAGACTGGGACTGCAACAGTGTGAACATCATAGATGGGGTGTAATTTGCCAAATAAATGCAGGAAAGTTTCCTTCGCCAATATGTAGAGGGCCCTAGAAGATAGAGGGCAATGCTTGACATGCTCTTCAGAAACTGGGAAGGGCAAATGACTGAAGTGCTGGTGCGTGGGACTTTTAGGATCAGTGACTACAGTTCTATTAGCTTTAAAATAGTTATGGATAAGGACGGGGCTGGTCCACAAGTTAAATTTCTGAATTGGGGTAAGGTAAACTTTGAAGGTATCAGACAGGAACTTTCAAAAGTTGATTGGAGTAGGTTTTTTTGCTGGCAAAGATACATGCGGAAAGTGGAATGCTTTAAAAAGCTTGACAGTGAGCGTTCATAACATGTATATTCCTGTTAAAGTGAAAGGTATGGCAGGTGGAAGGAAGGAAGCCGGGATGATGAGAGAAATTAAGGCTCTCATCAAGAAAAAGGAGGCATGAGCCAGGTATACGCACCTGGAATCAAGTGCATCCCTAGAGGGGACTGAAGAGCATACTCAAGAAGTAAACCAGGAGGGTAAAAAGGGGACAAGAGATACCTCTGGCAGAAATGATTAAAGAGAATCAAATGAGATTTTATAAGTACATGAAGGGAAAGAGAATAGGGCCCGTCAGAAAGCAAAGTGGTCATCTATGTGAGGAACCTCAGGAGATGAACAAGATGTTTTTACTGTGGAGAAAGACATAAGACTGGGAATCTTAGGACACTCTGAGAAAGTGGCAGTGAACCAACTTTGTAAACCATTCTTTCAGGTGATACAGTCGCATTTCTTTCTGGCATTGAAGGAGCCCATGCAAGCTGGGAGGTACAATCAAAGTAGGCGAGATATGTAATTGCAGTCCATTTTGTACATTTTAAACATTGCAAACTGGTTCATCAGTGCAGGGATATTTAGGGTCAATATCAAGGCTAAATCAAGCAAGGAATTTAGCATCATATGGTGTCATGTTTTCTGAGAGGTTTTGGACCTGCAATCATCCTGGCAAGCAGAAGGTCTTCGTACTCCTGACGTACCCTGTAGAATTTTTATTTTTTATTTGACTTTATTTATTTATTTTTTTTTAAAAAGAAAAGAAAAGAAAAAGCTTTATTTATTTATTATTTATTTATTTTTATGATACTTGACTGTAAGGAAATTCATTTCGTTGTCTATAATATGAGATAATGACAATAAATTGAATACAATACAATACAATACAATACAATACAAATTAGGAAGCAATTGGTATGGAAGGAAGTGAGTCACTTGCTACAGGATGCCCAGCCTCTGACCTGCTCCAGTAGCCTTTGTAGACTTGACTAACTGAGGTCTGGGCAATAATGACACCAGGTTATTATTGATGCATTGATCATGTTGTTGAATATTAAAGATGTCCAGTCAGAGTTTTGTTGGAGATGTCAAAGTCTGGCAAGAGCTTTATTTACCTCCAGTCAACACCTGCCTGAATGTTGTCTGAGCCTTGCTGCATACTGGCATTCAACGTCATTATTTTCTGAGAGATTGTGCATGGGACGTTCATGTTTCTGATCTTATGATAGAAGGAATTCCATGAATGAAGCACCTTGCTTTGAATGAGTCAATGCTTTGTCCTGAGGAACTCCTTTCAGTGATGGTAAATGGTAGGGAATTGAAGAATACAGTTGAACAGAGGGATCTGGGAATAACACTGCATAGTTCCTTGAAGGTGGAATCTCATATAGATAGGGTGGTAAAGAAAGCTTTTGGTATGCTAGCCTTTATAAATCAGAGCATTGAATATAGAAGCTGGGATGTAATGTTAAAATTGTACAAGGCATTGGTGAGACCAAATCTGGAGTATGGTGTACAATTTTGGTCGCCCAATTATAGGAAGGATGTCAACAAAATAGAGAGAGTACAGAGGAGATTTACTAGAATGTTGCCTGGGTTTCAACAACTAAGTTACAGAGATAGGTTGAATAAGTTAGCTCTTTATTCTCTGCAGCGCAGAAGGTTAAGGGGGGACTTGATAGAGGTCTTTAAAATGATGAGAGGGATAGACAGAGTTGATGTGGACAAGCTTTTCCCTTTGAGAATAGGGAAGATTCAAACAAGAGGACATGACTTCAGAATTAAGGGACAGAAGTTTAGCGGTAACATGAGGGGTACCTTCTTTACTCAGAGAGTGGTAGCGGTGTGGAATGAGCTTCCAATGGAAGTGATGGCGGCAGGTTCGTTGGTATCATTTAAAAATAAATTGGATAGGCATATGGATGAGAAGAGAATGGAGGGTTATGGTATGTGTGCAGGCAGGTGGGACTAAGGAAAAAAAAGTTGTTCGGCACGGACTTGTAGGGCCGAGATGGCCTGTTTCTGTGCTGTAATTGTTATATGGTTATATGGCTATATGTGTAGGGACAGCATGATTAATGTCCACCCAATCACAATCCTTTGTCTATGACTATAAACTGGGGTGTTTTTCACTTGACGTTGAGTCCCATCATTATTACCAAGTGCCCTTTGATATCACGTCAGGTCCAATGAAGACTTGATGTCAAGAGCAGTCAGTCTCGTCTTATAAATCTGTAATTCAGCTCTTTGGACCAAAGACTGTTTTGGAATCTAGAATTGACTGGTTGTGGTAACATCTAGCTTGAGCATTGGATGGGTGTAATTCCAACAACATACAAGAAGTTTGACAGGACATAGCACATCTTTGGCATATCATTGTCCAGCCAGATCATTCATTCCTCTGGCATATTGTGACTGCGGTGTGCACATTTAAAAGGTGAACTGCAGTTCCTTGCCTTTGTTACTCTAACTAGAGGTTCCACTATTTACAAGTATTTACCTCGGAAAACAACAGGTCATCCAGACTTGGAAAACAATCACAATTCCTTCATCACTGATGAATCAAACTCTTCAAATTCCCTACCCAACAACCGTGCAAGTACATTCACCAGAGCCATAGAAGTTTAAGAAGGTCATTCAGCAATACCATCATGGCCAATTAGGGATAGGCAATAATGATGTCCAGATCTAGAAAAACTATTTCAACTAAAGAAACAATACAATTATTTTAATTAAGATTCAGATTCAGATTCAACTTTAATTGTCATTGTCAGTGTACAGTACAGAGACAACGAAATGCATTTAGCATCTCCCCGGAAGAGCGACATAGCATATGATTTGAATAAATATTTACATTAGCATATATACAGACATAGTGTTTTTCCTGTGGGAGGAATGTCCGGGGGGGGGGGTGATTGGCAGTCACCGAGGTACGTTGTTGAGTAGAGTGACAGCCGCCAGGAAGAAGCGGTTCCTGGACCTGCTGGTCCGGCAACGGAGAGACCTGTAGCGCCTCCCGGATGGTAGGAGGGTAAACAGTCCATGGTTGGGGTGAGAACAGTCCTTGGCGATGCTGAGCACCCTCCGCAGACAACGCTTGCTATGGACAGACTTAATGGAGGGGAGCGAGAAACCGGTGATGCATTGGGCAATTTTCACCACCCTCTGCAGTGCCTTCCGGTCGGAGACAGAGCATTTGCCATACCATACTGTGATACAGTTGGTAAGGATGCTCTCGATGGTGCAGCGGTAGAAGTTCACCAGGATCTGAGGAGACAGATGGTCCTTCTTCAGTCTCCTCAGGAAGAAGAGACGCTGATGAGCCTTCTTGGTCAGAGTTGAGGTATTGTGGGTCCAAGAGAGGTCATCGGAGATGTTAACACCCAGGAACCTGAAGCTAGACACACGTTCCACCTCCGTCCCGTTAATGTGGATGGGGGTGTGCGTGCCGCCCCTGGATAAATCACTAGCCTGTTTATTTGTTTGAGTTTATATTTCTTTTTTCTTGACAGGGATTCTTTATTTTGATTTTTGGGATAATCATGGACAAAAAGGTAAATTACATTCATCATTTTATCCAGATTCATGTTTTTCATATCACCTTGACACTTCTGCTCTGCTCCGGAAGTGGCGGCGCTGTTAACAGCTGCGGCTCGCCTGCAGTCCGTCTGTCTTTACTTTTTTCTGTTTTTTTTTTTTTTGTCTTGTTTTGGTTAAGTTTTAGTTTGTTGGGTTGTGTTAGAGGGGATGAAACATGTTCTCTGTCTCTTCCTTCGGGGGGAATGCGACTTTTTCGTGTCGTATCCCTGTTCTCTGCCTTCGTCTGCGCTGAGGCCTAATGGCGGAGCTGGCGGCCTCTAACCTGCGACCGACCCCGAGGCTCCAGAGGCAGAGCCAGCCAGGACTTACCAACGAGAGGCTGGCCGTCTTCGGGGCTAAGGCAGCGGTGGCCCGACTTGCTGTTGCGGCTTTCTGGTTTTCGGCGGTGGCCTGGAGCTGATGCAGCGGGGCCCGGAGTGGAGACTGCAGGACCCGGAGCTGGGGCAGCGGCCTGGAGCTGGGGCGGCGGCCCGGAGCGGAGACTGCGGGACCCGGAGCTGGGGCGGCGGCCTGGAGCTGATGCTGTGGTGGGCCGTCTCGGAGCGGAGATGGCATTCCGGCTTTCGACAGCGGAGACATCACCACGGAGGTCCGCTGGACTGGAGAGCGGCATCTTCGGCCTGGATCAATCGCTTCAGCGCAGAGGGAGAACAAGGAGGGAAGAGATGGAGACTGAGACTTTGCCTCCATCACAGTGAGGGATGTGCTTGGTGAACTCACTGTGGTGGATGTTTAATTTGTGTTTATTGTATGTTTTGTTATTATTGGTTCTGTGTATGACTGCAGGCAACATAATTTCGTTCAGACCGAAAGGTTTGAATGACAATAGAGGAATCTAATTCTAATTCTAATTGTTCTGTTAGGTACAAGCATGTTTAACACAACGGTTCTTACCACAAACTTATTCACAAAAGTCGGTAAGTTAATGTTTGATTTTCATCCATGTGTGTCTCTGCATCTTTTAAAATCAATTTCATAAAACAGTGAAAGGAGCAGTTATTTTCGTGACAGGTACCCAATTATAAATGTCCTAAATAACAAGGAATTGGACAGGTACTTAAATGAAAGTAATTAGCAGGGAAGAGGAAGGAGGGAAGGAGGGAAGGGGGGAAGGGGGGAGGGGGGGGGGGGGGGGGGGAGGGGGCAGGAGGGGTGAGGGGGGGGGGGAGGAGGGAAGGGGAGGGAGGGAGGAGGAGGAGGAGGAGGAGGGAGGGGGAGGAGGAGGAGGAAGGGAATATGGAATTTAATTGTTAAAAGATTGTTTTGACTCTCTGTGCTTGGGAAAATTAGGGGCAACAGTATATTTCCTTTCTTTCTGTTAGGTGGGCTTTCCATTGTATTTGCTGTATTTTTTGTTTAATGTAAGTAAGTAAGTAAGTTTATTGGCCAAGTATTCAAATACAAGGCATTTGCCTTGGTGCTCCGCACACAAGTAACCACATGACATACAGTGACAGTTACGAATGACAATCAACTCCACTGTCTTTAAGAGCATTGAGCTCCAGGTTGTTGCGATGGCACCAGGATGCCAGCTGTGTCACTTCCTGTCTGTAGGCAGATTCCTCCCCATCCTGGAACAGTCCAATCAGGTTTGTGTCGTCCGCAAACTTGAGAAGCTTGACAGAGGTGTGTATGTGAAGGTGCAGTCCTTGGTGTAGAGCGAGTAGAGAGTACGCAGTCTTGCGGTGCTCCTATGCTGAGGATTTGCGGGTCCGAGATGTGCTTTCCCAGCCTCACATGCTGCTTCCTGCCTGTCAGGAAGTTGGTGATCCACTGACAGAGGGGTTCAGGCACAGTCAACTCGGAACATTTGGAGTGTTTTAGCTCTGGCACAATGGTGTTGAATGCAGAGCTAAAATCAACAAACAGGATCCTCGCATAGGTCCCCTGGCGGCCTAGGTGCTGTAGGATGAAGTGCAGGCACAGGTTGACTGCAGTTGTATAGGGTCTTGGTGAGACCACACCTGGAGTATTGCGTGCAGTTTTGGTCTCCAAATCTGAGGAAGGACATTATTGCCATAGAGGGAGTGCAGAGAAGGTTCACCAGACTGATTCCTGGGATGTCAGGACTGTCTTATGAAGAAAGACTGGATAGACTTGGTTTATACTCTCTAGAATTTAGGAGATTGAGAGGGGATCTTATAGAAACTTACAAAATTCTTAAGGGGTTGGACAGGCTAGATGCAGGAAGATTGTTCCCGATGTTGGGGAAGTCCAGGACAAGGGGTCACAGCTTAAGGATAAGGGGGAAATCCTTTAAGACCGAGATGAGGAGAACTTTTTTCACACAGAGAGTGGTGAATCTCTGGAACTCTCTGCCACAGAGGGTAGTTGAGGCCAGTTCACTGGCTATATTTAAGAGGGAGTTAGATGTGGCCCTTGTGGCCAAGGGGATCAGAGGGTATGGAGAGAAGGCAGGTACGGGATACTGAGTTGGATGATCAGCCATGATCATATTAAATGGCGGTGCAGGCTCGAAGGGCCGAATGGCCTACTCCTGCACCTAATTTCTATGTTTCTATGTTTCTATCATCCACAGATCTATTGGCCGAATATGCAAACTGCATGGGGTCCAGCATGGGGTTTGTGATATTTTTCAGCTTGGCCAGCACAAGCCTTTCAAGTGTCTTTGTGACAACAGAGGTCAATGCAACAGGCCTGTAGTCATTAAGACAAGTAATCCTTGCCTTTTGGGGTACAGGGCCAATAGTGGAGACTTTGAAGCAGGCAGGGACAGTACATGGTTGCAGGGACTGGTTCAAAATGCCTGTATAGACATTTGTTTGGCACAGAGCTTGAGAGTAGAGGGGGAAACATTGTCAGGTCCTGGAAATTTCCAGCTTTGCTGTCTTCTGAAAAGCCTCTCCACCTCCTCTATTTTTATTGTTGATTAAGTGATGTTGTTCAGCAAGGAGGGTGTGGGTAATTGGGTGTGAAGTGGTGATTGGAGGGGGGGGGGTGGGTGCAGATGGGCCCAGTCTTTGCAGACAGAGGTCAGGCAGTGCAAAGGAAAGGTATCACAGAGGATAAGTACAATATTCCATTTAATTTGGGGGAGCTAAAGAGAGCTCTGGCCAAGTGTAAGAACTCAGCCCCAGGGAAGGATGATATTTGTTACATAATGATAAAGCATCTAAGTGAGGAGGGACTCCAAAAGATACTTGCACTATATAACAAGGTGTGGGAAGAAGGGCGAATACTGGAGAGGTGGAAGGAAGCAATCATTGTGCCTATTAGAAAACCAGGAAAAGATGCAAGTAATCCAGTAAATTATAGACCTATAGCTTTAACAGCACACATGAGTAAACTGATGGAAAGAATGGTAAATGAAAGATTAATGCATCTAATGGAAGAAAACGGTATAGTGGCTAATTATCAGAGTGGCTTTAGAAAAGGGAGAGGTACTAATGATCCAGTTCTGTGCTTGGAAGATGATATAAGGAAAGCACAAGTTAAAAAATAATCTGTAGTTACTGTATTTTTTGATGTAGAGAAGGCTTATGATATGTTGTGGAGAGAAGGTCTTCTAATAAAGCTCCATTTAATGGGAGTAGGAGGAAATATTTTTAACTGGATAATGGATTTTCTTAACGGTAGAAGTATCCAAGTTAAAATAGGGTCAGACATCTCTAGTAAATGTGTAGTCGAGAATGGAACTCCCCAGGGAAGTGCGATAAGCCCGATCCTATTCTCAATCATGATCAATGATATATTTGCAAACGTTCAACCAGAGATGGGGCGATCGCTCTTTGCAGATGATGGCAGCCTATGGAGAAGGGGGAGGAATATAGATTTTATCGTGGAAAAAGTACAGCAAGGGATAGCCCAGGTGGAAGAGTGGGGAGTGAAATGGGGTTTTAAATTCTCTATAGAGAAGACAAAGACAATGGTTTTCACAAGGAAGAAAATTAAAGAGGATGTCCAGTTAAAACTATACGGCAACAATTTGGAAAGAGTAAAAGATTTCCGTTTCCTGGGAGTCCACTTTGACTCCAGATTAACATGGAGGGTCCACATTACAAAAATAATTGGAAAATGCAAAAAAGCCATCAATGTAATGAGATGCTTGACAGGTTTAGAGTGGGGAGCAGATATATTATCGCTTAAACATATCTATGTATCACTGATCAGATCCAGACTAGAGTATGGCAGTATAGCTTATGGATCAGCATCTAAGTCGGTGTTGTCCGAGTTGGACAAAGTCCAAGCGGAAGCTCTAAGAATCTGTATAGGAGGTGTGCGGACGTCACCTGTATGTGCACTACAGGTGGAAACTGGGGAGATGCCGTTGAGACTGCGCCGCAGACAACTAATGGCTAATTACTGGCTAAGCCTTAAGGGTCATGGAGAGAACCACCCAACAAAACAGGTAGTACAGGAGTGCTGGGAGAGAGGGGTGGCTCAGTCTGGAAGCTTCGGCTGGGTTGGAGGAGGTGTGGCAAGGGACATGGAAGTAGAGGACAAAGAGTTCTGCCCTGCAGCATTGTGGCCATCTGTCCCAATATGGTTACTGAACATCCCAAAAGTTGATCTGGAGATATGGGAGGCAAAAAGGAGGGAGGAAAATTCGGACCTAAAAACAGAATACCATAACCATATATATAATAGATACAGGGAACACCTCTTAATCTTCACAGATGGATCAAAGGACCCAGTAGCTGAAACAACAGGGGCAGCTGTGGTAGTGCAAGGGTTGAATGTTGAGATTTGCAAAAGAACAAATAACTATTTGGCAGTATATACAGTGGAACTGTACGCTATTTTGATGGCAGTTCGGTGGATAGAACAGGTGCAACCATGCAAAATATTAATTTGTAGCGACTCATTGTCTGCAATCCAGAGTATTGGGTCTGGTGCGTCCCATAGGCGGCCTGACCTAGTGTATGAAATTCTACTACTATTAAGCCAAGTAACAAGGAAGGGCAGTGATGTGACTTTGTTGTGGGTCCCAGCACACATTGGTGTGCTAGGAAATGAAAAAGTGGATAAATTAGCAAAAGAGGCCGTTAAAAAAGAGAACATAGAGGTAAACCTACAATTATCCAAATCTGAAGGAAGACACATTGTGTGGAAGAAAATAAATCAGGAATGGCAACAATACTGGGAACAGGAGACAAAGGGGAGACACCTCTATTCGCTACAAAACAGAGTGGGCATTACAGCAAGAAGAGGGGGGAACAGGAGAGAACAGGTAGTATTAGCAAGATTGAGGATAGGACACACCCACCTGAACAGCACATTAAAAATGTTGGGAAAACACCCTACTGGGATGTGTGAGGAATGCCATCAGCCGGAAACAGTTCAGCATGCTCTAGTTGCATGTAGAAGATATGCAACAGAAAGAAGAGTTTTGATCAATGAAATTAAGAAAATTGGAATGACAGATATATCAGAAAAGAACATTCTAGAGTATGGAGGGGAAGGAAAAGGAGTAAATTTGTTGTTTAATTTCTTGAGGGCCTCTGGCCTTATAAAAAGGATATAAAGTAAAGACATGAGGACTGTGGAGTGAAGCCAGAAGGTGGCAGCAATGCAACATTGTGGATGCCGGCTGCCGTAAAACTCCAAAGAAGAAGAAGAAGAAGAGGTCAGGCAGTGAGTGGGTGTGAAGTGTTGGTTGGGGTGGGAAATGGTCCAGTCTTTTCATACTGGAGTCTTGCCTTAAGTAGGTGTGAAGTGGTGAATGGGAAGGAGAGGGTGCAGGTCGTGGTAAAATTATGGATTGTAGAATCATGGTGGGACAGAAAGAAGTCATTTGGCCCATCATATTTGGCCTACTAATGGCAGCACATTGGGGCAGTGGTAGAGCAGCTGCCTTACAGTGTCAGAGACCCGGGTTCGATCCTGACTATGGTTGCTGTCTGTAAGGAGTTTGTATGTTCTTCCTGTGATAACTTGGGTTTTCTCCGGGTGCTTCAGTTTCCTATTACGCTCCAAAGATATTCAGGTTAGTAGGTTAATTCGCTTGGTAAAATTGTAAATTGTCCAGATCTAGAAAAACTATTTAAACTAAAGAAACAGCACAATTATTTTAATTCTGTGTAATAAATCACTACTCTATGTATTTGTTTGAGTTTATATTTCTTTTTTCTTGCCAGGGATTCTTTATTTTGATTTGGGGGATAATCATGGACAAGAAGGTAAATTATATTCATAATTTTATCCAAATTCATGTTTTTCACATCACCTTGACACCTAGTCTGTTGCTCTGTTAGGTACGAGAATGTCTAAAAGAACAGTTCTGGACATTGTTCAGTCTGAAGAAGGGCCTCGACCTGAAATGTAACCCATTCCTTCTCTCCAGAGATGCTGCCTGTCCCGCTGAGTTACTCCAGCATTTTGTGTCTATTTTTGGTTTAAACCAGCATCTGCAGTTACTTCCTACACATTCAGAGTGGAGAATACAGAATCTATCAAATATTTCAAGAGGAAGCAAAGAACAGTATTCTTCAGACCCCAATGCCTGTGCCGAATATGATGCTAAGATCAAACCTGCCTGCACACATTCCATATCTCTCCTTTCCCTGCATATCCATCCAAAAGTCTTTTAAGGCTACCATTGTATCTGCCCCCACCACCACCCCTGACAGCACGTTCCAGGCACTCACCACCCTTTGTCTTCTTCTTGCGTATGGCGTGCACAGCTTAAAGTTGTACAGCAACTTGTTCTATTGGATCTTATTTGATTGTGCACACTAGGTTGATTGCATTTGTCGAAACAGGGTGGACCATGTGAAGGTTGCAATCTCCCACCCCAACCACACATCACCTTTAAACTTTGCTCCACTCACCTTAATGCAATGCCCTGTAATATTTGATATTACATCCTGGAAAATCGGTTCTGACAAACTCTCCAAACTATGACAATGGGAAGATGGATAGACACTAAACAGAAAATAATTAGCTGGGCTATGGGGGGGGGGAAGAAAAAAGAGTATATGGAATGTATCTACTAAGGTGTTGTACTGACTCTATTTGTTGATCTGTACTGCAATAATTCTATAATCCTAAATCTACTGCTCTTATTTGATTTGCTGGTTTCCATTGGGAACTTCTGTTATAAGAAATGCCACTGAATAGCAAAGAAGGACACAGATTGGTTGATTTTGAATCATTCCAGATATTTTTAAAGGTTTAATAAATCGAGAAATAGGCACTATCCCTGCATTATGGAGTTCCTCATAAACAGTCTGCATTGAGATCATCTGCGCAGGCATCACAAAAAAAAGATTGTGTTTTTTTTTCTTTCACATGAGTTCCACGGTAGTGATGTGCGAAGTCCACGAGGCCAAATTTCATTGACCTGCAACTGATGTAACATGGCAAATTCATATATTGTAAAGAGGGAGATAAATTGTTCCAGTTGCTGAGTGTTAAATGTTCATCTCTTTTGTTTTAGTCTGCAGCGACCAGTTCAACTTCACAATCAAATTCACATTCTTAATGAACATCTGGATATCAAAAGTTTTGAGATAAAAGGTGAGTGTGATGATATCATGTGTGTGAAGAAGGAGTTGAGACACTTTGATAAAGCCAGATAACTTTTAATAAGCCAGAGATACACAGCTGTGAAGTTTAGCGGGCATTTAACATTACCGGTCGGTTTTCCTTGGTTCTGAAATCTCATGCTTATGTTTTTTTTTACCCCAATGAGGCAATGAAAATGCCCAGTCAGCAAAGGAGATTAACTAAAACTACCTACGGCTGCCTCGACTACTTACAACGACATGGCGACCCCACTACCACTGCACCTATGATTACAAAAGTATCGATTTTCTCCATGAAGACCAATTTTTGGTCGCAGAAAATTATTCAACATGTTCCCAGAATGCGGGAACTCCTCTCAGCCTTGAACGAGACTCACCAGAGACCACCAGCGAACATGTGGAGACCATGTGGTGATCACAGAGTCTCCTGCACTCGCCTAAAAAGTCGCAAAAGTGGGACAGTTATTCAGCCATCAACCTAATCACATTGTCAGAGACTCCACCACCACATTAATGTCAATCAGTGTTCCCTCTGGTGCTTCCTCGAGCATAAAGAGTAAAGGGGTAGCTCACGTGCTTTGGTTTAAAAGGCCGGATATGTTGTGATGCATGTTTACTGTAGCGATCAGACTTCTGTGCAATCTTAGGCACAAGTGATGGTTGCTTAATGCTCTGAAACTTCAAGGGCCATCTGGCTCAAGGTGGTTCAGAAGTGTGTGCTGTTCGAAGCAGGAACAAACTCAAAACCCACATAAACCTCAATGATTTTTATAGCTACTTTTTTCTGAAAGAAAATGAGTTATTTGTTAAGAGATAAAGAGTTTATAAATCACATACAAAATTAATAATAACGTACAAGAATATTTAATTGCTAACATTCACCATATGGAAATGTACAAATCACACCTGCCTAAGCACAATGGAGGAATTAATATGAAGGAACTGCAGAAGCTGGTTTACACCAAAGATAGATACAAAATGCTGGAGTAACTCAACAGGCAGCATCTCTGGAGATAAGGAACAGGTGATGTTTCAGGTCGAGACGGGTGTGAAGAAGGGCTTTGGGTCTGAAGAAGGGTCTCAACCTGAAACATCACCTAATTATTTGAGATAATTAAATCTTTTTAAAATACAACCAAACATATTGGGTGATATGGCCGGGTCATGTACACTTCAAGTCTTTTATCTCTTGTCTTAAAGTTCTACTTGTTAGGTATCAACAAGATAAACACATAAGAAGATAGGTGAGGAGGATGTTTAGTGTGCTGTCCAGTCAAATGCCATAACTGATGGTGCTCAATCAAAGCACCAGATGCATGAAATCAGAACTAAAACAGTATAAACTCAATGGGTCAAGCATTACTGATACTAAAATTAGTTGATAATTTTTCATCAAAAATTAGTTAATAATTTTTCATCAAAACAACAAAAAAGGGCTACTGGAAAAGACCTATGAGAGAAAGTGAATCAATGTAATTGTGTAGAATCTGTGGGCTTGCAGAGATAGATCACAACATTTCATTCCTTCCTGGTTCCTGCAAGTATTCCATCCCCTTCTCTCAATTCCTACTTCACTATTTCTTCTTCTTAGGCCCCATGGGTGTCTCCAAGGTGCTATTCCCTGTATGGAGGACACCCGTGTGTGACTTTATTTAACATGGGGAGACTGGTGCACAGACAGCCACCCCACGGTCCCTGACAGATCTGGGTCAGGATTCCAAGACGACCAGAGACCCTTTTCTGCTGCAGCCTTCATCCCCCTTCCAAGCCATTGTGACACTCCACTAAGGTCAGCCATCATCCTCCGCCTGTTCCACCATTGAGATCTTGGTTGGATTGCTCTTTGTCAGAGACCTCCCTCTCGACCTTACCGGCATGGGTGGCCCTACGGCATCGTTCTAAGGATCTCATGTCCACACAAGCTTCTCCACCACAAGAAGGTGACAATCCACAGAGAAGACTTCACTATTACATCTGTAGATACCACCATCTACAGCATTGCTTTGGGCATATCCCCCTTTCTGCCTAACCAGTGCTCCTTCCCAACAATAGCTGACAAGACTCTCGACTGTCCTGTTCCATTCTGATCTCAAAGCATCTCCTTCCACCATGAGCAAGGATAGAGTTCCTCTTGCTTTCACCTTCCACCTCTTCAGATTCCACTGCAATTTCTAATCTCCAATATGATGTCACCACTAAACACTTTGTATCACTTCCCTCTGGAAGGTGACTCCGGGCTGCCAAAACTGCCACAGGCAGACATAAAAAGTTTTTTTCCATGAGTAGTAGCTCTACTCAATAACCAAAAATCTGTAGCGTCCTTTTGCACTGGTATTTAATTTAATTTAATAATAATGTTTTATTATTATTGTTTAATGTTTTATGTGTCATTCCTAACTATCACTGTATGTCATGTTGTCATTGTGGGCAGAGCACCAAGTCAAATTCCTTGTATGTGAATACTTGGCCAATAAACTTATTCATTCATACATTCATATAGAGGTTGGGGTGAGAGAATTTTAATGACTTTAAAATTTAGCATTTTTTTTAATGTCACTTTTATTGTAACTTTTATAGTGTGTTGTTTGCTATTGGAAGGAAGTGGGGATTTTGCCAAGAAATAAATATAAGCTGGACGTGATTAAGCGCATTGCCATTAATGTGTATATTTAGCACAAAGAAGCAGACAATTATATTCTTCTGTTTCATAATATTTTATTGTGATTGTAAAGATTGCATTCCATTGGCGAATTAATGTGATTTTAATAAATTCAAAATAAATTTTACATCATCCAACCCTGTGTCATTGTGATTGAAAGAGGACATTTGGGAGTCAAAATATTCCAACAGAAATTCAGTATTTCATAACTACAAAAGGAGACAGAGAACCTTGTTCAGTTTCAATTTAAGCTATTGCTGATGCTGAAACTGGGCTACAGATCTAAAGCCTGTTAAATTAATCTAAAGATTAATAGAAGCAAAACATTTAGAATTCACAGGACGTTTTTATGTCCAGCAGGAATGGTGCACAGTAACAGACAAGTGCATTGGTGTTAATGCTACACCATGTTAAAGAATGTCTGGGCTTACCACAGGCCAGCCTCAGTTACAGCTATGAGAGAAGGCTATTTAATGCATGTAATGGATCCTATGAAGCCCCTGTCTCCCTTTCTGTTCTGAACTGGGCAAATCTTGCTGATCAGCTGGTAGCTTGATTGAAGATGACCCCACAGGTAAATTCTTCACATAACAGGGTACAAAAATACAGGAGATCTCTTTCAAGCTAAAAAAACTCCATTCAGAAATCAAGCCTCTAATCTAATTTGAAAGAAGCTTGAAAGACTTTAGACTTTTGACATACTTTGCCTTTGGTGTAGTGGTAATGAAAGCCTTTTGTTTACCACTGTGCCCCTAGAAAATCAACACATTGCAGGAAATATATTGAAAATGCAAATATATTTAAAACATATACAAATTATGGCCTGTAAGCACAATTTTCAAATATGTGAAGTAATGTTTTTATTTCCTGATAGAACAACTGGTTCTAAATCTTGTTAAAGAGACTTTGACAATGAAGGGTGACCTCTACTTTGTGTCACATTAAGTGTATGAAGTGCTTGGCCTCATGGCTCACAACCCTTGTTTTCCTAAACTGGGTGTATGGTAAGATAGCAACTTTTTTCACAGAGCATGGTGGGTATATGGAATGAGCTGCCAGAGGGGGTAGACGAGACAAAGGATCTTCACAGCATTTAAAAATGCACTTGACATGTACATAAATAGGAAATGTTTAGAGGGATATGGGCCAAATGTAGTCAAATGGGACTAGCTTAGATTGGGCATCTAGGTTGGCATGGCTTAATTCTTACTGTGAGGCTCCATGACTGTGACTGTGTGATATTGTGGGCAGCAAGTTGGGGATGAGTGGTTGGAGAAAAACTATTGGGATGAATCCAACTTTTCAGCTCTTAACCCAATAACATTAATGTTGTGCAACGAACCGGATTTGATAAGGGAACTCGAGTTAAAGAAGCCATTAGGAGATAATGATCATAATATGATAAGTTTTAATCCACAATTTGGGAGAGAGAAGGGTAAATCAGAGGTGTCAGTATTACAGTTGAACAAAGGGGACTATGGAGCCATGAGGGAGGAGTTGGCCAAAGTTGACTGGAAAGATACCCTAGCAGGGATGACAGTGGAACAACAATGGCAGGTATTTCTGGGAATAATACAGAAGGTGCAGGATCAGTTCATTCCAAAGAGGAAGAAAGATTCCAAGGGGAGTAAGGGGTGACCGTGGCTGACAAGGGTTGTCAGAGACAGTGTAAAAATAAAAAAGAAGAAACATAACATAGCAAAGATGGGTGGGAAGCCAGAGGATTTGATAACTTTTAAAGAGCAACAGAAGATAACTAAAAAGGCAATACGATGAGAAAAGATGAGGTACAAAGGTAAGCTTGCCAAGAATATAAAGGAGAACATTAAAAGCTTCTTTAGGCATGTGAAGAGAAATAAAAATAGTTAAGGCCAAAGTTGGACCCTTGAAGACTGAAAAGGGCGAGTGTATTATGGGGAACAAGGAAATGGCAGTTGAGTTGAACAAGTACTTTGGATCCGTCTTCACTAGTTTGGCAAAAGAATAAATCAGGGAAGGTAGTGCATCCATGGATAACAAAGGAAATCAGGGATAGTATCAAAGCGAAGGATGATGCGTACAAACTATCCAGAAAAAGCAGCATACCAGAGGGTTAATTAGGAAAGGAAAAATAGATTATGAAAGAAAACTGGCAGGAACATAAAAACTGACTGCAAAAGTTTTTATAGATATGTGAAAAGAAAGAGATTAATTAAAACAAATGTAGGTCCCTTGCAGTCAGAAACAGGTGAGTTGATCATGGGGAACAAGGAAATGGCGGACCAATTGAATAACTACTTTGGTTCTGTCATCACTAAGGAAGACATAAATAATCTGCCGGAAATATCAGGGGACCGCGGGTCAAAGGAGTTGGAGGAATTGAGTGAAATCCAGGTTAGTCGGGATGTGGTGTTGGGTAAATTGAATGGATTAAAGGCCGATAAATCCCCAGGGCCAGATAGGCTGCATCCCAGAGTACTTAAGGAAGTAGCTCCAGAAATAGTGGGTGCATTAGTAATAATCTTTCAAAACTCTTTAGATTCTGGAGTAGTTCCTGAGGATTGGCGGGCAGCAAACGTAACCCCACTTTTTAAGAAGGGAGGGAGAGAGAAAACGGGGAATTACAGACCAGTTAGTCTACAATCGGTAGTGGGGAAACTGCTAGAGTCAGTTATTAAAGATGGGATAGCAGCACATTTGGAAAGTGGTGAAATCATTGGACAAAGTCAGCATGGATTTACGAAAGGTAAATCATGTCTGACGAATCATATAGAATTTTTTGAGGATGTAACTAGTAGCGTGGATAGGGGAGAACCAGTGGATGTGGTGTATCTGGACTTCCAGAAGGCTTTTAACAAGGTCCCACATAAGAGATTAGTATACAAACTCGTATACAAAGCACACGGCATTGGGGGTTCAGTATTGATGTGGATAGAGAACTGGCTGGCAAACAGGAAGCAAAGAGTAGGAGTAAACGGGTCCTTTTCACAATGGTGGGCAGTGACTAGTGGGGTACCGCAAGGCTCAGTACTGGGACCCCAGCTATTTACAATATATATTAATGATTTGGATGAGGGAATTGAAGGGAATATATCCAAGTTTGCAGATGACACTAAGCTGGGGGGCAGTGTTAGCTGTGAGGAGGATGCTAGGAGACTGCTAGGTGACTTGGATAGGCTGGGTGAGTGGGCAAATGTTTCGCAGATGCAGTATAATGTGGATAAATGTGAGGTTATCCATTTTGGTGGCAAAAACAGGAAAGCAGACTATAATCTAAATGGTGGCCGATTAGGAAAAGGGGAGATGCAGTGAGACCTGGGTGTCATGGTACACCAGTCATTGAAAGTAGGCATGCAGGTGCAGCAGGCAGTGAAGAAAGCGAATGGTATGTTAGCTTTCATATGAAAAGGATTTGAGTATAGGAGCAGGGAGGTTCTACTGCAGTTGTACAGGGTCTTGGTGAGACCACAGCTGTAGTATTGCGTTCAATTTTGGTCTCCAAATCTGAGGAAGGACATTATTGCCATAGAGGGCGAACTCACTCTCTCTCTCTCTCTCTCTCTCTCTCTCTCTCATAGAATGCAAAGGTCCCCGGGTGTTGTACCTCTTGTGAACAGGTTCACCCACTTAGACATTAACACACTGAGTGGTGCACTGGCTTTCAAAGCAAAAAAGGGCTGTTGAGCCAAAACCAAAGAGGCCGACGTCAGGCAATGGCGTGGTAGTTGGAGACTCCATTGTGAGAGGTACGGACAGGGGTTTCTGCGGCAACAGGCGGGATGCGAAGATGGTGTGCTGCCTCCCTGGTGCCAGGATCCACGATGTCATGGACAGAGTGCAGAAAATCCTCAAGGGCGAAGGTGAACAGCCAGAAGTTGTAGAGCATGTCGGCACAAACGATGACGGAAAGAAGAGTATGAATATTCTGAAGCGTGACTAGAGAGCTCGGAAAAATGCTGAAAAGCAGGACCTCCAGGGTGGTTATCTCCAGTTTGCTTCCAGTTCCTCATGCTGGCAAGAGCAGGAACAGGGAGTTACAGGACCTGAATATGTGGCTGAGGAACTGGTGCAGGGGGCAGGGATTTAGATTCTTAGATCACTGGGATCTGTTTTGGAGTAAGGGGGAACTGTACAAAAGGGACGGATTGCACCTTAACAGGTGGGGGACCGGCATTCTGGCAGGCAGGTTTGCCACTGCAACACAGGCGGTTTTAAACTAAATAAGAGGGGTGGGTTTCAAATGGGATAGTCAGGGACGGAGTTAAAGGGAAAGGGAGCAAAGGGATAGTTAAAGACCCCAGAATTAATGGGAAAGAAAGCTCACAAAGGGATAGGAGAGTAGGGCCAAGTGTTATAGGGATCGGTGTGAAAGGTGAGATGTGTAAGGAATTAAAAGTACTGTATTTGAATGCGCAAAGTATAAGAAATAAAGTAGATGAACTTGAGGCTCAGTTAGAGGTTGGTAGATATGACATTGTGGGGATTACCGAGACGTGGCTGCAGGAGGATCAGGCCTGGGAACTTAATATTCAGGATTATACATCCTATAGAAAGGACAGACAGGCGGGCAGAGGGGGAGGGGAGTAGCTCTGTTTGTGGGGGCTAGAATTCAGTCCCTTGCGAGGGAAGACATAGGGACTGACGAGGTAGAGTCACTGTGGATTGAGTTGAGGAATTGCAAAGGCAAGAAGACACTAATTGGTGTTATCTACAGACCCCCAAATAGTAGCCCGGATGTAGGGTGTAAGTTGCAGCAGGAGTTAAAACTGGCATGTAACAAAGGTAATGCCACTGTGGTGATGGGGGGTTTCAATATGCAGGTAGACTGGGAAAATCAGGTTAGTTCAGGACCCCAAGAAAGAGAGTTTGTAAAATGCTTCCGAGATGGATTCTTAGAGCAGCTTGTAATGGAGCCGACCAGAGAAAAGGCAATTCTGGATTTAGTGTCCAATGAACATGATTTGATAAGAGAACTCGACGTGATCATAATATGATTAGTTTTAACCTGCAATTTGAGAAGGAGAATGTTAAATTGGAAGTGTTAATGATGCAGTTGAACAAAGGGGACTATGAAGGCATGAGAGAAGAGCTGGCCAAGGTAGACTGGAAAGGGATCCTAGCAGGAATGACGGTGGAACTGCAATGGCAGGAATTTCTGGGCATAACCCGGAAGATGCAGGATCATTTCATTCCAAAAAGGAAGAAAGATTCTAAGGGGAGTAGGAGACAACGGTGGCTGACAAGAGAAGTTAGGGATAGAATAAAATTAAAAGAAAAGATGTATAACACAGCAAAGAGTAGCCAGAAGCCAGAGGATGGGGAAACTTTCATAGGACAACAGAAGGAGACAAAACGGGCAATACATAGAAACATAGAAACATAGAAATTAGGTGCAGGAGTAGGCCATTCGACCCTTCGAGCCTGCACCGCCATTCAATATGATCATGGCTGATCATCCAACTCAGTATCCCGTACCTGCCTTCTCTCCATACCCCCTGATCCCCTTAGCCACAAGGGCCACATCTAACTCCCTCTTAAATATAGCCAATGAACTGGCCTCAACTACCCTCTGTGGCAGAGAATTCCAGAGATTCACCACTCTCTGTGTGAATAAAGTTCTTCTCATCTCGGTTTTAAAGGATTTCCCCCTTATCCTTAAGCTGTGACCCCTTGTCCTGGACTTCCCTAACATCGGGAACAATCTTCCTGCATCTAGCCTGTCCAACCCCTTAAGATTTTTGTAAGTTTCTATAAGATCCCCTCTTCTAAATCTTCTAAATCTTCTAAATTCTAGAGAGTATAAACCAAGTCTATCCAGTCTTTCTTCATAAGACAGTCCTGACATCCCAGGAATCAGTCTGGTGAACCGTCTCTGCACTCCCTCTATGGCAATAATGTCCTTCCTCAGATTTCGAGACCAAAACTGTGCGCAATACTCCAGGTGTGGTCTCACCAAGACCCTGTACAACTGCAGTAGAACCTCTCTGCTCCTATACTCAAATCCTTTTGCAATGAAAGCTAACATACCATTCACTGTCTTTACTGCCTGCTGCACCTGCATGCCTACCTTCAATGACTGGTGTACCATGTCACCCAGGTCTCGCTGCATCTCCCCCTTTCCCAATCGGCCACCATTTAGATAATAGTCTGCTTTCCTGTTTTTGCCACCAAAATGGATAACCTCACATTTATCCACATTAAACTGCATCTGCCAAACATTTGCCCACTCACCCAGCCTATCCAAGTCACCCTGCAGTCTCCTAGCATCCTCCTCACAGCTAACACTGCCCCCCCAGCTTAGTGTCAACCGCAAACTTGGAGATATTGCCTTCAATTCCCTCATCCAGATCATTAATATATATTGTAAATAGCTGGGGTCCCAGCACTGAGCCTTGGGGTACCCCACTAGTCACTGCCTGCCATTGTGAAAAGGACCCGTTTACTCCTACTCTTTGCTTCCTGTTTGCCAGCCAGTTCTCTATCCACATCAATACTGAACCCCCAATGCCTTGTACTTTAATACGGGCTGAAAAGATGAAGTACGAAGGGAAGCTGGCCAGGGATGTAACAAAAGACAGTAAAAGCTTCTTTTGTTATGTTAAGGGAAAAGAATAGCAAAGTCGAATGTGGGTCCCTTGAAGGTGAAATTATTATGGGGAACAAGGAAATGGCACAAGAGTTGAACAGTTACTTCAGATCAGTCTTCACTAAGGAAGACACAAACAATCTCCAAGATGTACTGGAGGACAGAGGATCTAAGGGGGTAGAGGAACTGAAATAAATTTTCATTTGGCGAGAAATAGTATTGGGTAGGCTAATGGGACTGAAGGATGATAAATCCCCTGGGCCTGATGGTCTGCATCCCAGGGTCCTCAGGGAGGCGGTTCTAGAAATAGTGGATGCATTGGTGATTATTTTCCGATGTTCAATAGATTCAGGATCAGTTCATGGGGATTGGAGGATAGCTAATGTTATCCCACTTTTCAAGAAAGGAGCGAGAGAGAAAACGGGGAATTACAGACCAGTTAGCCTGACTTCGGTGGTGGGAAAGATGTTGGAGTCAATTATTAAAGAGGTAATAATGGGGTATTTGGATAGCAGTAAAAGGATTAGTCCAAGTCAGCATGGATTTATGAAAGAAAAGTCATGCTTGACTAATCTTCTGGAATTTTTTGAGGATGTGACAAGTAAAATGGATGAAGGGGTGCCAGTAGATGTAGTGTATCTAGACTTTCAGAAAGCCTTTGACAAGGTCCCGCACGCGAGACTGGTGACAAAAATTAGAGCACATGGTATTGGGGGTAGGATGTTGGCATGGATAGAAAATTGGTTGGCAGACAGGGAGCAAAGAGTAGGAGTGAACGGATCCTTTTCAGAATGGCAGACAGTGGCAAGTGGAGTGCTGCAAGGCTCGGTGTTGGGTCCGCAACTGTTTACCATATATATTAATGATTTGGAAGAGGGAATTAGGAGCAACACTACTAAGTTTGCGGATGATACAAAACTGTGTGGCAGTGTGAACTGTGAAGAGGATGTTAGGAGGTTGCAGGGTGACCTGGCCAAGTTGAGTGAGTTGGCAGATGCGTGGCAAATGCAGTATAATATAAATAAATGTGAGGTTAACCACTTTGGTGGCAAAAACAAGGGGGCAGATTATTATCTCAATGGGGTTAGGTTAGGTAAGGGGGAGGTACAGCGAGACCTGGGTGCCTTGTACACCGGTCACTGAATGTTGGCGTGCAGGTACAGCAGGCAGTGGAGAAAGCTAATGGAATGTTGTCCTTCATAACAAGAGGATTTCAGTATAGGAGTAAGGTTCTTCTGCAGTTGTATAGGGCTCTGGTGAGACCACATCTGGAGTATTGTGTACAGTTTTGGTCTCCTAATTTGAGGAAGGACATCCTTGTGATTGAAACATAGAAACATAGAAACATAGAAATTAGGTGCAGGAGTAGGCCATTCGGCCCTTCGAGCCTGCACCGCCATTTAATATGATCATGGCTGATCATCCAACTCAGTATCCCGTACCTGCCTTTTCTCCATACCCTCTGATCCCCTTGGCCATAAGGGCCACATCTAACTCCCTCTTAAATATAGCCAATGAACTGGCCTCAACTACCCGCTGTGGCAGAGAGTTCCAGAGATTCACCACTCTCTGTGTGAAAAAAGTTATCCTCATCTCGGTTTTAAAGGATTTCCCCCTTATCCTTAAGCTGTGACCCCTTGTCCTGGACTTCCCCAACATCGGAAACAATCTTCCTGCATCTAGCCTGTCCAACCCCTTAAGAATTTTGTAAGTTTCTATAAGATCCCCTCTCAATCTCCAAAACTCTAGAGAGTATAAACCAAGTCTATCCAGTCTTTCTTCATAAGACAGTCCTGACATCCCAGGAATCAGTCTGGTGAACCTTCTCTGCACTCCCTCTATGGCAATAATGTCCTTCCTCAGATTTGGAGACCAAAACTGCACGCAATACTCCAGGTGTGGTCTCACCAAGACCCTATACAACTGCAGTAGAACCTCCCTGCTCCTATACTCAAATCCTCTTGCTATGAAAGCCAACATGCCATTCGCTTTCTTTACTGCCTGCTGCACCTGCATGCCTACCTTCAATGACTGGGGTACCATGACACCCAGGTCTCGCTGCATCTCCCCCTTTCCCAATCGGCCACCGTTTAGATAATAATCTGCTTTCCCGTTTTTGCCACCAAAATGGATAACCTCACATTTATCCACATTAAACTGCATCTGCCAAACATTTGCCCACTCACCCAGCCTATCCAAGTCACCTTGCAGTCTCCTAGCATCCTCCTCACAGCTAACACTGCCCCCCAGCTTAGTGTCATCCGCAAACTTGGAGATATTGCCATCAATTCCCTCATCCAGATCATTAATATATATTGTAAATAGCTGGGGTCCCAGTACTGAGCCTTGCGGTACCCCACTAGTCACTGCCTGCCATTGTGAAAAGGACCCGTTTACTCCTACTCTTTGCTTCCTGTTTGCCAGCCAGTTCTCTATCCACATCAATACTGAACCCCCAATGCCATGTGCTTTAAGTTTGTATACTAATCTCTTATGTGGGACCTTGTCGAAAGCCTTCTGGAAGTCCAGATACACCACATCCACTGGTTCTCCCCTATCCACGCTACTAGTTACATCCTCGAAAAATTCTTTGCAGTGCAGTGCAGTGCAGTGCAGTGCAGCGTAGGTTCACGAGATTGATCTCTGGGATGGCGGGACAGTCATATGAGGAGAGATTGAAAAGACTAGGCTTGTATTCACTGGAGTTTAGAAGAATGAGGGGGGATCTTATAGAAACAGATAAAATTATAAAAGGACTGGACAAGCTAGATGCAGAAAAAATGTTCCCAAGTTGGGCGAGTCCAGAACAAGGGGCCACAGTTTTAGAATAAAGGGGAGGCAATTTAAGACTGAGGGGAGAAAAAACCGTTTTCACCCAGAGAGTTGTGAATTTGTGGAATTCACTGCCACAGAGGGCAGTGGAGGCCAAATCACTGGATGGATTTAAGAGCGAGTTAGATAGACCTCTAGGGGCTAGTGGAATCAAGGGATATGGGGAGAAGG